>NC_084558.2:8935827-9235827 GCF_033978685.3 Nerophis lumbriciformis | reverse complement strand
AAGCAAGGTTGCTCATGAAAGAGCGCTTCAACCAGTTCAGCGGTCTGGTGGACGATTGCGAGCTGGTCCGAGGGGACAAACTCACCACCTGCAGCGACCTGCAGGGTTTCTGGGACATGGTTTACTTCCAGGTGATAGGAAACACCTGTTGTTGTGTTTCTCAGTGGCAAAAGAGTGCTCACATGTTGCACTCTTGTCTCCCAGGTAGAAGATGTAAGCAGGAAGTTTGATGCCCTCAAAGAAGCGGAGGTGCGAGGGTGGGTAGATGAGCACAAGCCACAGGCACGGCAAAGAAAAGCAGTCAAGGTGAGTATTTGATATCTTTTTTAGTGTTCAGTTAATCAATGGGGTTGAATTCTGTGCATAGTTCAATTTGTTGAAGTCTTCCTCAATTTATCCAAACCATAAGAGGTCCTTTTGAAATACCCTCACTTATTGGTTCCTCCCACCATGACAAAAAATGTCAGCTTCCCAAAAACGGCTGTAAAATATACAGTACCGTATTTTCCGCACCATAAGGCGCCCTGGGTTATAAGCCGCGCCTTCAATGAACGGCATATTTAAAAACTTTGTCCACCTATAAGCCGCCCCGTGTTGTAAGCCGCATCTAACTGCGCTAAAGGAATGTCAAAAAAACAGTCAGATAGGTCAGTCAAACTTTAATAATATATTAAAAACCAGCGTTCTAACAACTCTGTTCACTCCCAAAATGTATGCAAATGTGCAATCACAAACATAGTAAAATTCAAAATAGTGCAGAGCAATAGCAACATAATGTTGCTCGAACGTTAATGTCACAACACACAAAATAAACATAACGCTCACTTTCTGAAGTTATTCTTCATTCATAAATCCCTCGAATTCTTCTCCTTCGGTGTCCGAATTGAAAAGTTGGGCGAATGTGGGATCCAAAATGGCCGGCTCCGTCTCGTCGAAGTAATCGGAGTCAGTGTCGCTGTTGTCCAGCAGTTCTGTGAATCCTGCCTTCCGGAAAGCTCGGACCACAGTTGTGACCGAAATATCTGCCCAGGCATTTACGATCCACTGGCAGATAGTGGCGTATGTCGTCCGGCGCTGTCTCCCTGTCTTGGTGAACGTCACATGTGTTCGCCTTCTGTCATCCACTGTTCCCACGCAGTTAGCAGTCTAGCTTCGAATGCCCTGTTGACACCAATATCTAGCGGCTGGAGGTCTTTTGTCAATCCACCCGGAATGACGGCGAGTATTGAATTAAGCGCGTAAGCGTGTCTCTTAATGTGATGTTATGAGCTAGCAAATATAACAACTACACTACCCAGCATGCAACGATAGTGACGAGCATGCGCGGTAGCCCTGAGAAGCGTTGTATGCTGGCAGTTAGAATGTGGTTATGAGCACGCTGTGAGTAAACGTTGAGAACTCAGTTAACACGCCTCGTCTGCATTATTTATAATTAGACAGACAACACACTTAATAGGAGCCATTTTGGGGTCTTTACATAAACACACAAATGGAAATGAAACGTCACATATCCCAGCATGCACCGCGCGCTTCTTCTTCTTCTACGGGGAAAAAAGATGGCGGCTGTTTACCGTAGTTGCGAGACCGAAACTTTATGAAAATTAATATTAATATTAACCCATATATAAGGCGCACCGGATTATAAGGCGCACTGTCAGCTTTTGAGAAAATTTGTGGTTTTTAGGTGCGCCTTATAGTGCGGAAAATACGGTACATGTGTACAGTCATGTGTCAAACATTTTGGGGAGTTACTTAAATTATCTGCTTCAGGGTTTCCCCTTTATTGCCAAGATACCTGTGGCGGGGGGGGCGTTGTCATAATTTACTATGATGCACATTTTCCTTAAAAGGGCAAAAAACAAATCTGTGTTAATAACTTACATATTATATATTTATATATATGTATATTTATTTATTTATTGTTTTATTTTTCAAGTGTTGCTGCTTATTGTACAATCTACTTTTGTTGAGAATTTTTCAAGACTAGAGACTTCTCCAATCCTTTCAGTCACTTATCTTTATTAAAAACTACTAGCAACATAACTAGCATCTTTTTCTGGTGTTATTGTAGACTGTACTTGTGTTTAAAGACTCTTTTGCTGCTCCATGCTAGCATGACGTCGCACTTGCTTCGCGCTGCTAATAGCCTTCCTCTCCCTAAAAGCCGCCACTGTCCTCTTACATTTTGTAGATCGCTGTCCGCGGATATATCTCGGACACATTAAAATATATCCACATCGTAGACATGCTGCCTCCAATCCAGACAATCCTGTGTGTTATGCTTACTTCATCACAGCATCCTGTTTCGGCAGAGCTGTTTCGCTAATCAGAGTCTTTATTCGGCGGCCAAAGTTCCGGTGCATCACTATTTAATAGTGCACAAATAATAAAAAATATTTATCCATTCATACTTTAGCGACTTGTTAGTGTTAATGTGTATGTTTGTGTGTTATGATGTTCATTTTTCCCATGGTCTGTGAACACACTATTGGCAGAGAAGGCGGAAGTGTTGTCAAGTGTCTGGGGAAGCATGGAGACGGATTTCTTTGCAGAGCAGGGAATATGTGTTGGAATTGGGCCGATTGTTAGCACATGATTGGCAATAAACGTCGGATTTTGTGTGTCGTCTTCTGGATGCTTCAATACATTATATTACCGTATTTTCCGCACTATAAGGCCGCATTATAAGGTGCACCTTCAATGAATGGCCTATTTTAAAACTTTGTTCATATATAAGGCGCACCGCATTATAAGGCGGATAGAATAGACGCTACAGTAGAGGCTGGGGTTACGTTATGCATCCATTAGATGGAGCTGCGCTAAAGGGAATGTCAACAAAACAGTCAGATAGGTCAGTCAAACTTTATTAATAGATTACAAACCAGCGTTCTGACAACTCCGTTCACTCCCAAAATTAATAAACAGCTGTTTTATTATTTTCCCCGAGGTAAAGTCAGTGACGTGGTGTTTCGTTTATCTTTTAACAACAGCAAGGTATAACAGTAGTGCAACATTTATATCCCAAAGTGGAGGGGAACTTTTCCTCGATTCAATAAACACGTAAAAACAGTCTGATACTGTTACGGTAAATCAAACGTTAGTGCAGTCACAATATAGTAACATTTGAAATAGTGCAATAACAATATATCAATAACTCAACGTTGCTCAAAAGTTAATGTCCCACAACACAACACACAAAATAAACATGTAAAGCTCACTTTATGAAGTTATTCCTCATCCACGAATCCCTCGAATTCTTCTTCTTCAGTGTCCGAATTAAACAGTTGGGCGAATACGGCATCCAACGTGCCCGGCTCCATCTCGTCGAAGTCGTCATTAATGGAGTCAGTGTCGCTGCTGTTGTCTAGCAGTTCAGTGACAATTCCTGCCTTCCTCATATATCCCAGCATGCACCGCGCGCTTCTTCTACGGGGGAAAATGAAGTCGGCGGCTGCTTACCGTAGTTGCGAGACCTGTTGTGGCTCAATATTGGTCCATATATTAGGCGCACTGTCAGCTTTTGAGAAAATTGGAGGTTTTTAGGTGCGCCTTATAGTGCGGAAAATACGGTACTTGAATTTGTTTTCACGTGAAAAATCCTAGTTTTTAAGGGGTCTCGGCATATATTTTGTCATGGCAGTGCTCTCTGATTGACTTCATAAAGGGGAAAGCATGTGCTTCAATAACTTTGCTGCTTTCTGCTTTCAATAATTGCTCTTCCCGCGTTCCATACGATAGTACTGTAGACACTTTTCTGTTTGTTCAGTTCTGACAGCCAAAGCAAAACACTACAAAAGTGGCCCATGTAGCTTTAACCGAGGTGATACGTCCCTTCCAAAGACAAAATGTCCTCCACCATGGCAGAATTCCTGGTTGAAGATGTCACTTGAACACTGTGCCTTCTGCAAGAAAACGTGGCTGTTGTGTTTGCCAATATTTATTTCAGCGTTCTGAACAAATATTAGTTTACAGTCAAGAGGCTTCTGGTGTTTTTAGTCAAGGGAGGAATTATGGTCTTTTAAAAAAAAATCATAAAATTGACTTGGGACCTGCAGTAAGCCTGTCTTTTCACACAGCCAAAATGATAAAACGAATGATACAGAAAGTCCTTGAAGTGTTCGCCAACCTTAAGCCTGACCCTCTTAAGGCTTTAAGCGACGCAAAAAATGGAGCATTGCAATTTTCTTACAATCTGCACTGTAAGCACTTCAAGTTCCGAGTGAGGCTTTTTTCAAAACGATTGTATCTTTCATAGAAACCTGTAGTAGCACCTGCCAAGCCACCAGGAACCAAAGCAGGGGCCAAGTCTCGCCTTGCTGCCATCAAAGCGGCCATGAGAGCCAAAAAGCAGGCAGCCGAGGCAGAAGAGGCGTCAAAGGTGGCAGGTGACACCCAGGACGAGGCGACCCCCCCTGAAGGACCACAAAGTCAGGTCGCACCTCAAGCAACTGACACTGTGGTCTTTGATGGAGGCTTCTTCTCTGTGGCGAGTCCAGCCAGGGCATCAGGTGAGAATCTTTATTAATGTTATTATTAATATTATTGTGACATTGGTGTGATCGCGCCACTTTGCAGGCTACGTGAGAAGATCCAGACGCCTGAGTGCCGCCATGCCTCCACATGCTTCTCCCTGCTCTAGCTACCTTTCCCCAAGAAGGGTCACTCGGCGCTCCCTGGCCTTGGCACAAACCCACGGAACTCCTGTTCAGGGCAACCAAACTCCCCTATGCCTTTCCGCCAAACAAACCTCCCTATGTACACCAAGGCTGCAGCTTCACACTCCTCAGCCAACCGCAGACACATCACTTTCTTTCCTCCCTCCCACTGAAATGCCTTCGTGCAGCCCCCTGCTGGAGGAAACCTCAGCATGTCCAGCAGAAATGGTTTCAGTGCAAGAATCCACCATGGGTGTGCTTCCTACTATTTCCGTCGTCCAAGAAAACGACGAAGCAGCCAAATCTGTCACGACAGCCTTGAGCTTCATGCCGTCACCCAGCAGCACTCCTTGCCAGTGTTCCCCCACTACGACCACATCTCCTGCCGTGCAAAGTTCAAAGGGGACTCCAAAGTCCATGTGCACCACACCCGCTAGCTCATTTATGGAGGTAAAATGTCAACACGCCTTGTATGAGCCACCAGCAAGCTGATAATATACAAACAAAAGTCATTGTGTTTCTTTTACGTTTAATAGGAAATTCCAGGTTTGGACTTTGAGCGTTACCTCCAGCCCTCACAGCGATGCAGCCTGTCACCAATGGAGCCAGTTACCATGGAGACGCTGTCGTCTATGACAGTGGATGTGGAGATGGAGAGTCCCAGAAGTCAATCTGAACATCTGACTCAGCAAGAAGGTATGATGATGCCATAGGTGCCACACGCACACAACCCATGTGATTGTACAGTGATTACAGTAAAACTGCTTCTTTTGCACATGATGTTGGGCTTGGGACACTGTTTGTTGTTAATAATAAATCTATCCTTCCACACGGTGATACTTGCCACAGCACTGCCGCCACCATTTTCACCTTTAACCCCTCAGACGACACAGGTTCAAGCTTTCTTTTCCCACTACATCTTTTAAACCGACAAGCTTATCACGGCCAAATATTCATGTTGCATCTATTTGTTGCTTGTTTTAGGAGCAGACAGCACAGGCGTCCTTGCTTCTCTTCACCCCGAATCTCAAGGACCGGATACGCCCGTCGGTCTGCCCGAGTGACCTCATGTACTTCACCCCTCCTCTGTAATTTTGAATCACGGCTATTTTTTTTAGTATTCTTAAGGGAAAAACTTGATAGAAGTTGTCATCTTTTAAAATATACATATTTTTTGCAAAATCAGTGCTGGTTAACTTTTATTAAGAATTGTGTTTAAACTCAGGACCTGGGTCTTCATTTATAGAAGTGTGTGTGGATTTTATACCAGAATTGACGAACACAAAGAAATGTTCAGATAGATAAAATATGTTTGTCTTAAAGTACCGGTAATAAAAAGCAGCCATTCTTTGGCACAACACAAGTTACCATGAGCACTACTTTTTCTGCCAGCTGAATGGCATGCATGTGTAGAAGGTGTGTCAATATTATTTGCTTTTTGTGCAGTAGTATTTTTGTACTGTTACATATTTAAATACCGTATTTTCCGGAGTATAAGTCGCTCCGGAGTATAAGTCGCACCGGCCGAAAATGCATAATAAAGAAGGAAAAAAACATATATAAGTCGCACTGGAGTGTAAGTCGCATTTTTTGTGGAAATTTATTTGATAAAACCCAACACCAAGAATAGACATTTGAAAGGCAATTTAAAATAAATAAAGAATAGTGAACAACAGGTTGAATAAGTGTACGTTATATGAGGCATAAATAACCAACTGAGAACGTGCCTGGTATGTTAACGTAACATTATGGTAAGAGTAATTCAAATAACTATGACATAAAACATGCTATACGTTTACCAAACAATCTGTCACTCCTAATCGCTAAATCCCATGAAATCGTATACGTCTAGTCTCTTACGTGAATGAGCTAAATAATATTATTTGATGTTTTACGGTAATGTGTTAATAATTTCACACATAAGTTGCTCCTGAGTATAAGTCGCACCCCCGGCTAAACTATGAAAAAAACTGCGATTTATAGTCCGAAAAATACGATAGTAGTTATGAGATTACATCTCAGTATTGGCTGTGTGACATCCAAACATTTGCTACAATTCTAGAGATACATTTGATAGAAAAGGGGAAAACAAGGATTCCGTGTAATAAAAAATGATGTTGCAATCAATAGTAATAGTACCTACCTCTCGACCTATTGATAAAGTGCTGCGCCATTCAATTAAAATAGTAGCAAAATAAACACACAATTTCACCCACATGACTGCATTGAAAATATAACTACAGTCAATTCTATTTAGCTAAAGCGGTTACAAACAATTCACATTTTTTTTATTAGATTAATCACAGGTTTGTGTTGGATTTCTTTCAGTTATGATAAATGTCAATTATTCATGTTTCAAATAAATTCAAGAAAAAAGGGAATATAAATGCACTTAATGTGTTTATTAAACAACTTTATCATGTTTTAAGAAAACACATTTAACCACCTGTTACTCTTTTTGTTGTATTAATCTTTTTTTTAACTCATATTTCTTATTGAGAGGGCCAATGTGCTATTTAGCTTTTTTCATATTGACTTGTTTGCTTCTGCAGCGTGTCACTACAGGATCAACAGCCCATGTGCGCATGAGTGACGCTAACACTACCGGTACTTGGACAAACTTCTTCAAAAAGAGTTACCAGAGATGTTTCAGGGATTTGGAGTCTTTCTGTGTAGCATATGGGTTCATTGTTAATATTTCTAACTATATAAAAACAATGGATTAAGTTAAGTTAAAGTGCCAATGATTGTCACACACACACACTAGTTGTGGTGAAATTATTCTCTGCATTTGACCCATCACCCTTGATTATCTCCTGGGAGGTGAGGGGAGAAGTGGGCAGCAGCGGTGGCCGCACCCGGGAATCATTGTGGTGATTTAACCCCCAATTCCAACCCCTTGATGCTGAGTGCCCAGCAGGGAGGTAATGGATCACATTTTTATAGTCAATCAATCAATCAATAAATGTTTATTTATATAGCCCTAAATCACAAGTGTCTCAAAGGGCTGCACAAGCCACAACGACATCCTCGGTACAGAGCCCACATAAGGGCAAGGAAAAACTCACCCCAGTGGGACGTCGGTGTGAATGACTATGAGAAACCTTGGAGAGGACCGCATATGTGGGTAACCCCCCGAATGCAATGGATGTCGAGTGGGTCTAACATAATATTGTGAGAGTACAGTCCATAGTGGATCCAGCATAACAGTAAGAGTCCAGTCCACAGTGGGGTCAGCAGGAAACCATCCCGAGCGGAGACGGGTCAGCAGCGCAGAGATGTTCCCAACCGATATACAGGCGAGCGGTCCACCCTGGGTCCCGACCCCGGACAGCCAGCACCCCATCCATGGCCACCGGATCTGTGTGTCTCCCCTTCCACAAGGGATAGGGGGGAGCCGAGGAGAAAAGAAAAGAAACGGCAGGTCAACTGGTCTAAAAAAAGGGGGGCTATTCAAAGGCTAGAGTATACAAATGAGTTTTGAGATGGGACTTAAATGTTTCTACTGAGGTAGCATCTCTAACTGTTACCGGGAGGGCATTCCATAGTGCTGGAGCCCGAATAGAAAACGCTCTATAGCCCGCAGACTTTTTTTGGGCTCTGGGAATCACTAATAAGCCGGAGTTCTTTGAACGCAGATTTCTTGCCGGGACATATGGTACAATGCAATCGACAAGATAGGACGGAGCTAGACCGTGTAGTATTTTATACGTAAGTAGTAAAACCTTAAAGTCGCATCTTAAGTGCACAGGAAGCCAGTGCAGGTGAGCCAGTATTGGCGTAATATGATCAAACTTTCTTGTTCTTGTCAAAAGTCTAGCAGCCGCATTTTGTACCAACTGTAATCTTTTAATGCTAGACATAGGGAGACCCGAAAATAATACGTTACAGTAATCGAGACGAGACGTAACGAACGCATGAATAATGATCTCAGCGTCGCTAGTGGACAAAATGGAACGAATTTTAGCGATATTACGGAGATGAAAGAAGGCCGTTTTAGTAACACTCTTAATGTGTGACTCAAAGGAGAGAGTTGGGTCGAAGATAATACCCAGATTCTTTACTGAGTCGCTTTGTGTAATTGTTTGGTTGTCAAATGTTAAGGTGGTATTATCAAATAAATGTCGGTGTTTAGCAGGACCGATAATCAGCATTTCCGTTTTCTTAGTGTTGAGTTGCAAGAAGTTAGCGGGCATCCATTGTTTAATTTCATTAAGACACGCCTCCAGCTGACTACAATCCGGCGTGTTGGTCAGCTTTAGGGGCATGTAGAGTTGGGTGTCATCAGCATAACAATGAAAGCTAACACCGTATTTGCGTATGATGTCGCCTAGCGGCAACATGTAATTACTAAAGAGTGCAGGGCCAAGAACCGAACCCTGGGGGACTCCGCACGTTACCTTAACATAGCCCGAGGTCACATTGTTATGGGAGACGCACTGCATCCTGTCAGTAAGATAAGAGTTAAACCACGACAAGGCTAAGTCTGACATACCAATACGTGTTTTGATACGCTCCAACAAAATGTTATGATCGACGGTATCGAAAGCAGCGCTAAGATCAAGAAGCAGCAACATAGATGACGCATCAGAATCCATCGTTAGCAGTAGATCATTAGTCATTTTTGCGAGGGCTGTCTCCGTAGAGTGATTTGCCCTGAAACCGGCTTGAAAAGGTTCACAGAGATTGTTAGACACTTAAGTGTTCATTTAGCTGCTGTGCGACAATTTTTTCGAGGATTTTCGAGATAAACGGAAGGTGGGACACCGGCCGGTAGTTTACCATGAGGCCAGGATCGAGGTTAGGTCTTTTGAGCAAAGGATGAATAACCGCTTTTTTGAATGCTAGTGGAACAGTGCCAGAGGAAAGTGATAAGTTTATAATATTTAGCACTGATGGACCTAATAATACAAAAAGCTCCTTAATAAGTTTCCCAGGAAATGGGTCAAGTAAACATGTTGTTTGTTTTGTCCCCTTAACACATCTTAACAATTCATCTAATGTTATTTCATCAAAGAGAGAGAAACTATTTTGGAGGGCGGTATCCTTCGTAGATACAGTCGTATCTGTGTTAATAGAACCCAGTTGTAGCTGCGATGCATTGTCTTTAATCTCCTTTCTAATGAGTTCAATTTTCTTATTAAAGAAATTCATAAAATCATCTGCTGAGTGGGTGGAGCTACTGGGAGGAGTCCCTTGTTGGGTTAGCGATGCTACTGTACTAAACAAAAATTTCGGATCATTTTTGTTGAGGTGGATGAGATTTGAGTAATATTTAGCTTTAGCTAGGGTAAGCATGTGTTTATAAGTTATTAAACTATCACTCCATGCTTGATGGAAAACCTCAAGTTTAGTAGCGCGCCATTTGCGTTCCAGCTTTCTACATGATAATTTATGGGCTCTAGTTTCTTCTGTAAACCATGGGGTGCGCCTTTTAGGGGCTCTTTTAAGCTTTAGCGGTGCTATACTATCAATGGTGTCGCGCAGGGCGTCGTTTAAGTTGTTAGTGAGGTTATCAATAGAGCCGACATAATTTGGGAATGGTGCCATTACCGAAGGCAGCAGGCCAGCAAGAGTCATCGTTGTGGCAGCATTAATGTTGCGGCTGCTATAGTAGTTATTATTATTAGTTTGTTGACAATGAGTCAGAACTTCAAATTTTATAAGGTAATGATCGGACATTACTTTAGTATACGGGAGTATCGTAACTTTGGAGGTGGTGACACCCCTGACCAGCACTAGATCTATCGTATTACCGTTGCGATGCGTAGGTTCATTTATTATTTGTGTAAGACCACAGCTATCAATTATAGTCTGGAGCGCCATGCACTGAGGGTCCGATGGGGTATTCATATGGATATTAAAGTCCCCCATTATGATTATATTGTCGGCGTGCGTCACTAAATCAGCAACAAACTCTGAAAATTCACTGATGAAGTCCGAATTGGGTCCTGGGGGGCGGTGGATAACAGCGAGGTGGAGAGGCAGCGGTGTGACAAACCTCATAGTAAGCACCTCAAACGAGTTATATTTATTATTTAGGTTCGGGGTAAGATTAAAGTTAGTCTTTGGTGTGACTCGGCGGGGTTTGAACTCGCAACCCACCGATCTCAGGGCGGACACTCTAACCACTAGGCCACTGATCCACATTAATTGTGACAGCCCTATACATTTCAACTTTTAACACATACAATATATCTGCAATTAGAGGAAGGCTTCTATATTGTTAAATACGTTGTGCTTGTCACTTTACATAAACTGGCAGACTGAGTTGTTTCTTTCTTCTGTTTAATTACAAGAGTAGGCTGAAATAGACCTTGTACAAGTAACTCATTCACCAGTCGTGTAATTCTTCAACTGGTTGTTGCTGATCATGCTAACTGGAGAAGGTCAACAGCAGGAAAGAAAAACTGGTTGAAGAAGTGATGGATCTTCTGACTCCAAGCTTCCAGTGCGAGCCCCTTGGTCAGCAATTGTTGCCATTTAAGAGAAACTGCTGGAGGAAATGAACATTTCTAATATGAATACAATACAGATCTGACATAATTCTGCCATCTTACATTGAAATGTGCACTACACAATATTATGAGTAAGTTATTATTGTTTTAGTAAACAAACCTGGGGAGGAGAGACATGGTCTTATAGTGGAGGAACAATCTGACATCTGTCGAGAGAGTAAAACATTGGTTGACATGGTATAGTATGGTATGTTACATTAATTAGTTTTGAAATCTATAGGGTGCATTCCACTGAATCGTGTGCAATGTGCTTGTAACTCACAAAAAAAATTACACTTCTGCCTTTTTAGAATTAAATCTGATCATACACATGCATTCAGACATGATGCCATAAATTCATTTCCATGAAGTAGCAATTATTTATAAATCAAATATTTTCATATAACTTTGTACAAAGCTTATATGTAAAAAGCTTCCGAAACAGCAGCCAAAAATACCCCTAAAATCTGCGAGAGAGTGAAGCTGCAAACTTTGATTGAATGAATGAATGAATGATATTCATAAGCGCCTTTTCACTATTGTTTCAAAGCACTTTACAATGAAAAACACATACAATCAAAGTTTGGTGGTGGTAAGATACATTTCTAGCAGTGGGAGCGAGGTGGGCGAAGTGTCTTGCCCAAGGGCACAACGGCAGAAACCAGAATGGCGGCAGCTGGAATTGAACCAGTAAACCTCAAGTTTCTGGTTGGCCAAGGCTACCTGATGAGCCACTCCGTCCCGGAACAACTGTCTTACATTTCCGAAAGTTTAACTGATTATATTTCATACTGTAAAGCAGGGGTGCCCATTACGTCGGTCGCAAGCTGCCTGTCGATGGCGGAGGGTGTCAGTCCATCGCCAGCCAGGCATTTAAAAAATAGACCTACTGTAAAAATTAGCGATCATCAATCTTCACCAAGACGTCACTTTCATCACTTGATTGACATTCACAGCACCCGAGGGTCTTGTGAGATGATGCTGGCTGCTGCGAGCTCATTATTACCGGTAAATGAGAAAAACGTTTTATTTCAACAGACTCTCGCGCCGTACCATCCATCCATCCATCCATCTTCTTCCGCTTATCCGAGGTCGGGTCGCGGGGGCAGCAGCCTAAGCAGGGAAGCCCAGACTTCCCTCTCCCCAGCCACTTCGTCCAGCTCCTCCCGGGGGATCCCGAGGCGTTCCCAGGCTAGCCGGGAGACATAGTCTTCCCAACGTGTCCTGGGTCTTCCTCGTGGCCTCCTACCGGTCGGACATGCCCTAAACACCTCCTTAGGGAGGCGCTCGGGTGGCATCCTGACCAGATGCCCGAACCACCTCATCTGGCTCCTCTCGATGTGGAGGAGCAGCGGCTTTACTTTGAGCTCCCCCCGGATGACAGAGCTTCTCACCCTATCTCTAAGGGAGAGCCCCGCCACCCGGCGGAGGAAACTCATTTCGGCCGCTTGTACCCGTGATCTTGTCCTTTCGGTCATAACCCAAAGCTCATGACCATAGGTGAGGATGGGAACGTAGATCGACCGGTAAATTGAGAGCTTTGCCTTCCGGCTCAGCTCCTTCTTCACCACAACGGATCGATACAGCGTCCGCATTACTGAAGACGCCGCACCGATCCGCCTGTCGATCTCACGATCCACTCTTCCCTCACTCGTGAACAAGACTCCAAGGTACTTGAACTCCTCCACTTGGGGCAAGATCTCCTCCCCAACCCGGAGATGGCACTCCACCCTTTTCCGGGCGAGAACCATGGACTCGGACTTGGAGGTGCTGATTCTCATCCCAGTCGCATCACACTCAGCTGCGAGTGTGAAGAGACTCTCGCGCCGTACCTGCTGTCAAAACTCTAAAGACCGACTGCACAGTTCCTATCTTCACAATAAAAGCGCTGCTTCATCCTGCCTGCGCTAACAAAATAAGAGCCTTAGAAAGCTAGTGTGCGCAAGCTAGAAAACTACGGAGTTTGCCGGCAATGTATTTCTTGTAAAGTGTATAAAAACGAGTATGGAAGCTGGACAAATAAGATGACAAAACCCAACCACTTTCATGTGGTATTGGACAGAAATGTGGACTTTTTTTCTCCATTTGAAAATGTGGATGTTATCAGCACTACTGTCTGATTCCAATCAATGCAAGTCATCAGAATCAGGTGATAAACCAACTTATATTCTTGTCTTCATGAAAGACATGAATCTATGTGTTAAACATGCTTGTATTATCACTAAACACCTTTAACTTGTTAACAAAAACGTCTCTTTCATAAATAAATACATATAAATAATATTTATGAATGAGGTAGATCCCCTCGACTTGGTCAATTGAAGAAAAAGTGTGGGCACCCCTGCTGTAAAGTCTAATCTTATCATGCACATGTTAATTTTTCGTTCTACGAATAGTACCTCATTGGTAGAATGGCCCAAGGGGTGTGACGACAGAAAGGTAAAGAACTACCTAGAGTCAGAATTATTCAATTGAAATTTCATCAATCTGTTGCTCTTTTAAAAAATACAAATAAAAAATCACTAACCTCCTGACATTTAATCTCAGCACAGCCGAGGAGAACCTCAAAGAATTCTAGGAATACAACCTGCGGAATAGGACAGAGAAAGGCAGGTGTGGGCATAACAAATTGGATGAATGGATGCATATTAAAGAAATACACCCACCTCTATTTCCATGCATGCTGGCACGTTACCAGGGTCCCAGATTTCTTCACAGATTATTTCGATGATGTTGCTTACGGTCAAATTACAGTCAAAAAGTTTGAGATCCTAGTGTGGTGGACAAAGAAGTCATACCAAAAAAAGTACCATATTAAACCAAGTATAAGACAACCCCTCTTTTTCAAGAGGTTTTTTTTTCCAAGGCTTGTTTTTCAAGCCAGTCTCTGTCATCATGGCTGCATCGCTCCTTGTCACAGATACTATATTCACTATTTCAGTCTCCAGTTATTAAAGATTGTTACCTTGTACAGCCACAGCATTTGCCGGTTTGTCATAGTGCAGTCATCCCTGGGGGGTGCATTGAGCCTGCAGTAAGCCTGATAGACCTCCAAGCTTTTCTTCACATAGTCAACCGCAACAACTGCATGCCCCGGTGGGTTAAACAGGAAGCCTGGGCCCATTATTAAAAATAATGAGTGCAATGCAATATAGATGGGAATGGAAGCTTTGGTAAAACATTAACACAAATATCCTTTTGATGTATAATTCTATTTACCTTTTACATTCATAGCATTTGGAAATATGTCATCGATCAGCAGTTTGGAGAAGCAAGAAGCCAGAAGGTAATTTGATGGCCTGTATGCAACAAGAGCATAGGAGGAACATGTTCCAAAGAACTTTGACATGCATAATGCTCCATTGTGCATTAAATGCTCACTCAGACAAATGTATTGTATTTTCGAACTAGCTTCCTGATCTCAACATAACTCATTTGAGTAACAGGAGTGAGTTTGTAGCATGGCAAATAAATTAAATTTAGCTATGTGGCATTTAAGCACATTACCCAAAAATAAACAAATATTTCATACTATTATTTAGGTAACAGGACTGTAATGAGATTTCAAGTAATAGTTGGAATATCAGCAGATACACAAATCACTGAACTTACTCTGAATGATCAAACTCCATGTGGACCCCCACGTTTTCTAGAGGGGGAACAGGACTGAAAAAAACCTAAACCTAAAATGAGCTAAAAAAAAAAAAACAACACAGAATTTTACTGAATTGTTTTGGGTTGATGGTTTTTTTGTTTTAAATAAAATTAACTTGAAGTATAATATTACCAACATTTCAGTTATAGAAACAGGACTAAGTGAAAATTCAGGGTACGACTAAAGTGTATATTTGAACTAAATTATCTTTTTTTGTTCTTGAATTAAATAAACAGAAGTATAGTTGAGATAAGGAGTAACACAAATATGTAAAGGAACACAAAAACACAAAAAATAAAGTGACAACAAATGTAAATTAGTGTTCAAGGTAGTTAAATGTAATCTTTTAAATGTATTATTAAACCAATGTGCAGGACACTTTGCTTGACGGTAAAAAAAATTGTGTATATATACATTTTATTTCCTCAAAATGGCACTGATTTTGTTGAAAGGCCAATATGGAAATGCCCAGGGCCGCTGTAAGCTAAAATTGGGTCCTTAAGCAGAATTGTATTAATTTTTTTCACACTTTATTCTTTTTAATCAAACTTGAATTCAATTAAATAATGCATGTTTTGTACTAAATAAATGATAAATGGGTTGTACTTGTATAGCGCTTTTCTACCTTCAAGGTACTCAAAGCGCTTTGACACTACTTCCACATTTACCCATTCACACACACATTCACACACTGATGGAGGGAGCTGCCATGCAAGGCGCTAACCAGCACCCATCAGGAGCAAGGGTGAAGTGTCTTGCTCAGGACACAACGGACATGACGAGGTTGGTACTAGGTGGGGATTGAACCAGGGAAAACTGCTAAAAACAAAGCTAAAACAAATTCATAAGAAAAAATGGTTCAATAATGATTTTTTTGTGGAAAATAAAAATGTTAACATCATTGAAACATAAATGACATAATCTTCTCATCTCAACTTCAACCCGGATTCAATCCCAGCACAGTCGTCTTTTGAGACAAGCACTAACTGTGTGCGTGCGCCACGGGAAGCGGCCAAGAATACATTTGCAGTAAAACTACATATGAATACACATGCTCTGTCATTCATAAGTTTACATTTTACATGCGCTTTTTCCACGGAGCACTGGGCCTTACGCACAGCGTGTGATTTAGGGAGGTGCAGCCCTGACAGGAAAATCGCCTAGCCATCCAACTAAGGTTTGGCGCTCACCAAAAATAAAAGAGCTCTAAAACAACAAGATTTACTTACTCAATGTCCTTCTGGTAGATGTGGTAAGCAATGACTACCAGGCAGCTGAGAAAGCGACAGAGCATGATGGGAGTAAAGGGGGAGTGAACCTCAGCTGGGTCCGGGTTGTCTGAGATCAATAAAAATGACAGATACGACTCGTTTACCGTAGAGGTGAAACTATGTACACAACAGGGGGTTAGAGAGAACTCCCACCTCTTATAAAAAGATCCAGCTCTGCCAAGGTGATGCCGTGATGGTGGATGTAACAGTCTTTGAGCAGGCGCCACATCTGCATGCGGGACAGCAGAAAGGCACCACCTGGAGTCTGGCGTTGCCCCAGTCGGCTGTAGAAACGGTAGATAGCCCTAAACTCTGTCTTGTGCCTTAGCAGCACGAACCTCACCTGTTGGACACAGTGCATAAGTGTATTTAATAGATCCACACCAGAGGGGACCAAATATCAGAAACAACTCGGGCACCGAACCTGTTTGAGCTCGGTATCTCGTTTTCCCAGAGGAAATTTCTCCAAAATACAATCAATGTTGACAGTCATGTCTGGTCCAAGAGTGGACTCGCCCACACCTGATGTGTTGAGAAATGTACATAGCAGAATATGAGGGTTGGCGTCTCTTTTGAAAGTCTAGTGTGTGTTATACCATGTCGAATAGATGTTCCGTTTTCTGTCATGTTGGTAGTCTCCATTTTGTCAGTGATGAACTGTACTTCAAACGTGTGACCATCCTTGAGGGTGACTTTTCCCTAAACATAAAAGGATCACTTATAAAACTTGACTCTTGTTGTCTTTTAATATGCATTTTTTCCAATTCACCTTCCCGTGTTTTTTATTGCTCATCCATCCTCCCTCATAGGTGTCACCACTAGAGTAATAAAAGATTCCATGTCCATGTCTCTGACCCAGGAAAAAATTCCCCGTGTACTGATTACTTGGACGAAATTCCGATCCATCTGTTCGCTTCACCAGCCACACGTGAGTGCCTTGGCCATGCTGCCGAGAAGAAGAACCAGCAGGCGAAACAAAAGGATGACAGGAGTGGAAATACAAAATTCCTACCTGGACTCCATCTCGCCAGTTCCCAATGTAAAGCTGTCCCACGTTCAGCCACCTCATGGTGCCTTCTCCGTTTCTTAAGTTATTCCTCCACTCACCAAAATAAATGTTACCAGACGGGTAGCTGATAGGTAAGAGAAGCCACATGAAACCCACTTGGATTCTTCAACAGTACAATGAATGATCCAAAACACAACAGAAAGTCTACCTTGAAATGGCTTTAAAAAATGTTTAGTATGGTTTAGTCAAAGTACAGATTGCATCGCATTGAGATTAGGGATGGGCATCAATCTGGTACTTTTTTGGCACCAACCAAAACCAGCAGTCACCGAATCAGGTAAGATCCAGTGGTGCCATGTTTCGCTGCCTGGGTTGCACATGACGTCACGTCTGGTTGCATTAGCATTGGCGAGTGGTGAATATTTGTTAGCACTTGAAGAAAACAGGCGATTTCAAAGCAGAAATGCTCTCAGTAATCTTGCAACCCATCAATGTTTACGGTAAAAACCCAATGGCTCGTCTTTTTCAAATGCGTTGCCGACACAGATTAAGCTCTCTGCAATATTTGTGACGCAAAAATCAAGGCAAATGCGGTAAAACACCTGGTTAAACACAGGATTTTTGAAAAGTGCAGAATTTTTTAATGTTAGATATGCAGCTACAACTTTAGCGACTCGACTGCAGCCAGCGACACAGTAAAACAAATTGCCTGATCATTTGGTGACTGTAACAGCGACATCGTTATCATCTTCGTCTGCTCCAGGTAAATGGTAAATGGGTTATACTTGTCTAGCACTTTTCTACCTTCAATGTACTCAATGCGATTTGACGCTATTTCCACATTCACCTATTCACACAATGATGGCAGGAGCTGCCATGCGTCACCACAACCCATCAAGAATGAAGTGCCTTGCTCAAGGACACAACGGACGTGACTAGTATGGCAGGAGGTGGGGATCGAACCAGGAACCCTCAAGTTGCTGGCACAGCCGCTCTATCAACTGAGCCACGCCGTCCATGCCTAGTGTGTAAGAAGACATTAGCTTTGCATTTTAACTCGCAATAGTTATCATAATAAACTTGGTTCCTCGTACTGTACTTTGTAATGTTATGTGAAGTTTTTGCTTCACTTTCTTTTGTGGTTTAATATTTTTTGAAAAATATTAAATTTGTCTTTATTTTTTACTCCATTCCTCCATGTATCCCCAGCACATATTTTCCAGAAGAAAAAAGAAAGGAGTGCATGTTATTTTGTGCAATGCTTTGTAGTTAAGTGTTTTTATGTTGAAATATTTCGCAAAACAATTGCAATCATGTTACTAACCGTTGGGTAGTGTTTTGATATATTTGATGATCGGTCGATATAAAGAAATAAATGTTAACATTTTGAGATTTCATTATTACACAAATTAACATTTATTACTACATGAGCCCACACAAAAGTATTGAAAATTTGTATCGTTGAGTACCAGTATCGATTCCCAGGTACCAGGAATCGCAACTGTATCGATTCAATAGTGAACGGTACCCATCCCTAATTGAGATGCTGTGACATGACTTTAAAAAGTGGTTCATGCTTGTAAACACATTCAGCTACATGTAATATTTACATATTTTGCTCATATTAATTTCATAGATGCATCATAATGTTTGCTTTTTCCTTCAACAACAACACTACTAATCATGGCAGACTTCATGAGTGCCAACAAAGACTACTTTGGGACAAATGATGATCCAGAAACGTATATTTTTGAGCGTGAATAAAAGGAGGATGAGCTACAAGTTTTAGAAGCTATGTGCTGAACGGATCCAGCTTAAGTGAAACAAGCATCATGTAGCAGTATAGCTAGCACTAAACAAGATATACAAACTAAAATAAAATGTCTGCTCTCTGTGGGATGCCGACTGATAGGGTTTACATATCTTGCCATTTAAATGAAGAATTCATAATTATCCACACGCAGAGTTTAAAAAAAAATGCTGCAGACGAGCATTTTTTCAAGTCTTCCTCCACCATCTTCAGGTCTAAGAGGAATGTCACAGATGAACAACTTCTCAGTTAATGTCTACAAACTTCTATTATCCAAGTGAGTGGCATGATTTATAATTTAAAATGAACGTTTACTAAGTTAGAGGTGATTGTGATGCAGCAGCTCAGTATGTCCACACTGTGGCTGCACAAGCTACCGTAGTTAGCTCTCTGTGATTACGGCGCTAAAAGTAGTTCAAATAACAATATTGCTAAAACTTGGCTGATATGCAGGTCACGAGATGCAATGGTGTATTGTTAGATGTTTCTGGATGTATTTTAGAGTGATTCAGAGGCAGAATGTATTACTCCTTCCTATTATCTGCATTGCTAGCCACCTAGAACGAACCCCAACCATCCTTCCATCCATCCATTTTCTACCGCTTATTCCCTCGGATTATTGCAAATTAGAATGGAAAAAAAAAATACATATGTTCTTGTCTCTCGTAAAGATTGTAAATGATAAGCAAATTCCCAAAAAAGGGTAGTTCCCCTTTAACTTCCTATTAGAAAGTGTCCTCTGTAATAGACATTTTGCATTAGGTTTGAGTCTCAGGAGGTTAACTGACAATTGAACTTTTGACAATGTAAATACCTCACACATTGAATTTTGAAACGGCAATACTGCTGTATTTACAAAACTGTTAGATCCCTATCATTCCAAACTAAAATGCAATGTAAGCTTTACAGATCAACTGAATTTGATCCTCTCTAAACTTTGAAATGCACAAGTCCAACTATTCAATGTTTCAGTACTCTTTGCACATGATGATGTTTTTCAACAAGGAGATGAACAGCAAAACTCACAACAGGTTAAAATATCTTCTTCTTTTTTACACTACATTATCTTTATGTGACTCTTCAGGTTTCTTTGTATCTCTATTGCAACCTGCCGATGACACTCCAAGCTCAGTGTCCACTTCCCTCTGAGAACATTCTGTTCTAAGCCTTGCAATGGTGAGGTACACTTGAATAATGGTTAGGTGTTGGTATCATGATGTCAAAATGAGAACAGCAAGATGAAGAGCCCTGTTTGAATAGCAATTCTAAAAGAAGCAGGACATTTATTGATTCAGTGCATGAACCATCAAATACATTTAATGACACAGTACTTTATCTAGAAGACATACATCAGGAAAATACCTATCATTTTTGCATGAAGGAGGTGTCCAAAGACAAAGTGAATAAAATTATATCAAACATGAGCGACTCAATGTCAAAAGACATCCATGACCTTAGCACAGTTCTGCTTAAAAAACACCAAGATACCCTGTTAGAGCCTATCACACACCTAGTAAATCTTTCTATTCGATTTAATACATTTCCAAAGTGCTGGAAAACTGCTGTAGTATCCATAAGACAGGCAAAAAGGACAACCCTAACAATTACAGGCCTATCTCTATCCTTCCAGTTGTGTCTAAAATCTTGGAGAAGGTAGTCACAGAACAACTAATAGAACACCTGGAGTCAAACCAACTGCTCTATCCCCAACAATTTGGGTTCAGGCAAAAGTACAGCACAGAAACCGCTCACTGTTACTTGCTCAAACAGATTAAGAGCTGTCTAGACAAAGGTCAAGGTGATGGTGCGATGTTTCTAAACCTCAAAAAGGCCTTTGATAATGTGGACCACAGAGTTTTGATTAAAAAAAACTGGCATTTCAAAATATCTTCTCAAGCACAAGAATGGTTTAAAACATATCTCGAGGACAGGCAGCAATGTGTTAGGTTCAATGGCATTAAATCTAGTCTTCGCGACATGGGAGTGCCACAAGGCTCCGTATTAGGGTCATTGTTGTTTGCCATGTATATAAATGACCTTCCAAACTGTTGCCAGGGTGTCAACTGCCAGCTTTATACAGACGACACAGTTATTCCTGTGCCTGCAAATAATTCCACTACAGCTGGGCAGCAGTTGACAGAATCTCTCGTCAACATTTAAACCGGGCTTCAAAAATCTCAAATGATAAAACAATCTCAAATAAAGCACAACCTTCAAACAATTTAATTAAGGTATGTATAAATAATGAAATGATCCAAAAAGTTAAAGAAACAAAGTACAAAAATAATCTAAAGTTCTAAAGCCAGGTAAAACGTGTGTGTAAAAAGTTCAAGTCAAATTTGAACGGCTTTCGTTTCATTAGAAGAGAACTGTCTCGTCAAGCTGCTCTGTTGTATTTACACACAATGATATTTTCTCATTTCTCCTATTGTCTAACCTCATGGTCGCAAACTTCACCCACAGCCCTGAAGCCAGTCATATCCCTGTTCAACCAGGCAATCAAGGTGTTTGCCAGAAAACCTGTGAGGTGGCATTATGGTGATGTCATTAAGAAACACAAGCTTTTTACATTTGGCTGTCACACGTCAAGGCTCTTGCAGACCTAACACCAGATCCTCTGACAGTGGGGGACTGTGTGGTTCCTAAGTTCCAACATATTTTGGACAGTCTGATGTATCCTCTAATGAAGCCAGACTGTGGAACACTCTTCCCACTGAATTAAAACTGCAAACTGACCTAAACCTCTTCACAAGACGTCTGAAACCTGAAACTGCTCCGGCTTCCTCCCACCTCCAAAGACATGCACCTGGGAATAGGTTGATTGGCAACAGTAAACAGTAGTGTGTGAATGTTGTCTATCTGTGTTGGTCCTGCGATAAGGTGGGGCGACTTGTACAGAGTGTACCCCGCCTTCCGCCAAAGTGCAGCAACAACCGCGACCCCGAGAGAGACAAGCGGTAGAAAGCTGATGGATGGTTGGATGTAAATTTTGTAACAAATTTACACGTAGTCTATATCCTATGAGCATCCTGTGGACAGGTGTTGAAAATTAGCATTTTCTTGCTATAACACTTTAGGCAGTGCATCTGGTGGTGTTATGCCCATTTCAAATAAACAAATACAAATGTATTGATTGATTCATTGATTAGAAGAACAAGTTGTGCAAAAAGCAGTGTATTATTGAACAGTTGGACGTGTGCATTTAAAAGTATAGAAAAGTTCCAATAAAGTTCCTATTAGTGCTGGGCGACTATGGTCGTTGATCGAGATTAATTTGAGTTCGATTACGGTGATCAGCTGCTAGCATTTCTTCAATCATACATGACGGAGATGTCTGTTAGAAGTTACTCTAGTAGTGGACAGGTGATTATTCGCTTGCATAATTAAAATTTGCTTAAGAAAAGACCCTAATATTTGTAGACCAATGCAATTGGATTGTCAGAATGTCACTTGAATGCATGTCATTTATCTGCACAAAACTTGGTAATAGTTTTATCTAAAGTTCTTTCAGGCTGTGTTTTGGAGTGAAATTTGCCAGCCAGCACACCAGTCGGAGTCTCCTCACTCATTTTTGTACTGACGTGTGCATTGATTTGATCACCGACCGTGTAACGGTTAAGGTAAAACCGCTTGTACGCTGAAAATTAAGTGCATAATTAATTAAGTGTCTACATAATTATTGCAATATTTTTTTGTGATAAGTCACATGAGGTAACACATTAATTCAGGTTTTTAGCTTTAGGGCACTTTTAGGGCACAATTGCTTTTTTAACATAACGTTTTAGGCTTGGATAGTTTGTTTGATATGATGATGACACATAAATGTGACAAACATGCAGACATTTTCTGAACTGTATATCTTACCTTCTTATGCCCCATCCCTCTCTTATGTTCATAATCCAATCTCCTTTGTACCAAGAGGTCTCCTCCTGGTTATAATACACAGTGCCCTAACAAGAAGGACAAACATCGATATTAATTTAAATTTCCCCAAAATCCAGAACTTTCAAGATCCAGGGACCCAAATGATATCTCAACATGACGTATTTCAACCATATATGGCTATTTCTAGTTTTTGACGGAAATAAAAATCTAAACGTGTTCAAATTGGATATTTCCCGTTCCTTGTCCTTGATTACTGCTCATTCTTGCTCACTTTTTAAAAGCTCCTAAATATCCAAAATGCAAAGCAAATGTCATTAAATGTTGTTCCATCTTTGTGAAGATTTGATCAAAATGTCATTTTTGATATACAGTTAGGTTCAAAATTATTTATTAATTACAAAAGACTAAACTTGTCTTGGGGAATGCAGTTTAATCACAAAAAAATATTGCATTAATCATGTCTAAAAGTAAATCAGTCATGTGATTCATTTTGACCTTATTTATTTACAATATTATGCCCGATTGTAGCTGAGATAGGCTCCAGCGCCCCCCGCGACCCCAAAAGGGAATAAGCGGTAGAAAATGGATGGATGAATGGATGAATACCTGTTAAAAATGTGCAATTGGCAAATCTTCATATATTCATACAATAAAAATATTCATACAATAAAAGCATTAAAAAAAGTTCTGTGGTGAGCAGAAAACACAAAATATGCCCCATTTGTTTTAAATCAATGGTTTAATTATGGTATTTTGTCATTATCTTGTGTATAAAATGAACTTTACCTCAAAATCTCAACCAGGTTGAATATTGTTTTTCCTTGAACTGTTAATAGGATATGGTACACAAAAAAATTCACATAAATGGAAACAAAAAACGGAACGATGTTATTATGTTACCTTTCCATGCCTCTTGCTGTGATTCCATTGACCTTGGTATGCCACTTTGCTTTTGCCAATTTTGTGGGTTCCATCCCCATGCCTGACACTGTTGCACACGTCACCTTTATAGGAGCTGCCGTCTGGCCAGCTGTACATGCCTTGGCCCATGGGCATGTTGTTCACAAACTCTCCCTGTTGGACAGGAGCATGCAATACAACCAAATAGAGTATGTAATACTACCGTATTTTTCGGACTATAAGTCGCAGTATTTTTCATGGTTTGGCCGGGCTCCAGTGCGACTTATATATGTTTTTTTCCTTTTTTATTATGCATTTTCGGCAGGTGCGACTTATACTCCGGTGCGACTTATACTCCGAAAAATACGGTACATGTATTTATAAATGGTACTATACCTAATAAATATTTATGTGCATTAGATTATAAATTAAAACCATAATTATTATAGCAATATCCCACCTCATATTGCACTCTGTCAGCCCATGTGAAGACACCACTTCCATGCATTAGTCCCATGGAGAACATTCCCTGCAAAAATACCAAGATTGAGTTTCATTACTTGAGGTCAGTCTTTGAGTTTTAGAAAGGTCATATTATGATTTGTTTTAATCACCACTTCCTGACGGTCCCTATAATATGTAATGGGGGTTCTTTGATCAAAATTTTGCATAGATTATGTTTTACAGAGCGTTTAAGCCGCTTTCTGACCATCTCTTTAGGATGCGCCGTTTCGTGGGCAATTTTATTTACAGCCCTCCACTTCGAATGAGTCTTCTCTCCACCATCTTTGTTGTAGTTTTTAGCTTTTCTATAGCGAGGCTACCGACAGATTAAATTTAAACCCTACGCTACATTGTAGTAGAAATGGCAACTGCGAATGATGCATGTGCATGTACGAGCCAGTCTGCCCCACAACAAGAGGATAGCGAAAAAGAAGAAGCTTATTGACTGCAGCGCGGCCTTCAATGGTGGACCCGTGCAAAGCACTTTGGGTCGTTCTCTACCGTGTAATGGTGGTTCTTTGGCCAAAATGTTGCATTTCACTTCATGATGCGCCGTTTTTGAGTGGTCCTGTTTACGTGCCTACACTTCAACTGCGTCTTTTACACGTCATCTTTGTTGTAGTCTTAAACTATTGACAAAAATAAGTTATAACTATATGCTTCATTGTATTAGAAATGGCAGAAGCATATGATGCATGTGCATGTACGAGCCAGTCTGCCCCACAACAACAGGAGGGGTAAAAAAGCAGCTTATTAACTAAAGCCCGGACTACAATTGTGGACTCTTGCAAAGCACTTTTTGTACATCTCTACCATAAATGGATAATCCGCTGACGTGGCCAAAAAAAAAAGTCACCAATGGGGCAAATTCCAAACGGTTCCTTTCCCGGAATGATGAAGGAAGGCAAGATTGTTTTATAAATATCTCCGCAGTGCCTCCACAGTTTGATTTTCAATTTTTGGGACTTGGTTTTGCACAGTAGGGCACCTTTATTTTATGCAGTTAAGGAGTTTCAAGGTACGAAAACAAAAGAGAATATATTTCATGTTAAATGTATTTATATTTTTATTTCTGCCCTGAGAGGCAATTTAAACACAGACAAAAAGCAACACAATTGGCTGTACAGTACTTTCAAAAAGTGTGGAAAATATTTAGCTTGAGATAAAAAATAATTTTAGTGGATTGAAATAAGCAAGTTTAAATAGAAATCGTTCCAAATAAAGCCAATTAAATAGAAGCACTCCTATACATAAGCAGATGTATACCTTATAAAAATGGCCTCCTTTAAACTTGGCCAGACCTTTCCCATCAAACCGGCCTTCTTTGGATTCTCCTTCATATCTGTCAGAGACGCCATATTCATTTGCTGTTGTAATATAAATGTACAGTTATATGGAAAAGTACATTTACCTTTGGAAAGTTAGGATAAAGAACGAAGGGAGGTCAAATAAGTAGCCATTGTGTTGCTGCTGCTCGCCGTCAGATATCGCCTGTTTGAAATTACCTGCTCTTCTCTGTAAATGCATTTCCGTGTCGGTTAAAAAAATGATACGTTTGTAACCTTATCTCAAATTTGAATCATTCTAAACACCGAAAATGTCAAATTTGACGACAAGAGTGTGCCTGTAGGACCCCGACTACGAGACCGGAAATGATCAAAATGTTGTTGACGTCCCCTAGGCAACGTGAGTAGGACTGAATGAATGTTCAAATACCAAGCGTCAGAAATCGTCACTATAGCAAGTGTTATTCAGCGTAAATGACTTTTTGTTTATGCTAGTGCCATTTAAAAAAAAATAAATGCTTATTTTGTGGTGAATACATGCTGTGTGATAACCACGGTATGTTGCCAACATTCCAATTACAGCGTTGGCATTCATATATGTGTATGACTATCTTGTTTTATTAAATAGTGTAATTGGTGTAGGTCCAAACTCTTCTATGAAAGTATTTCAAACTATTTATTCATATGTTCAATCAAACATCCATTTTACTATATTTCAGAACTGTAAACCAATGTTTGTTATATTTAGTTGTAGGTAAGCTTAATTAGTCAAACATTAATGGTGGATAAACACATTCAAAAATACAGAAAAATATAATACATACTAAATGTATTTTTTTACACATAGGGGTCCCTGAACTTGAGCCCGCCAGTGTCCACAATCTGTCCCGTGGGTCATCCCAAATTATCCATCCATCCATCCATCTTCTTCCGCTTATCCGAGGTCGGGTCGCGGGGGCAGCAGCCTAAGCAGGGAAGCCCAGACTTCCCTCTCCCCAGCCACTTCGTCCAGCTCCTCCCGGGGGATCCCGAGGCGTTCCCAGGCCAGCCGGGAGACATAGTCTTCCCAACGTGTCCTGGGTCTTCCTCGTGGCCTCCTACCGGTCGGACATGCCCTAAACACCTCCTTAGGGAGGCGCTCGGGTGGCATCCTGACCAGATGCCCGAACCACCTCATCTGGCTCCTCTCGATGCGGAGGAGCAGCGGCTTTACTTTGAGCTCCCCCCGGATGACAGAGCTTCTCACTCTATCTCTAAGGGAGAGCCCCGCCACCCGGCGGAGGAAACTCATTTCGGCCGCTTGTACCCGTGATCTTGTCCTTTCGGTCATAACCCAAAGCTCATGACCATAGGTGAGGATGGGAACGTAGATCGACCGGTAAATTGAGAGCTTTGCCTTCCGGCTCAGCTCCTTCTTCACCACAACGGATCGATACAGCGTCCGCATTACTGAAGACGCCGCACCGATCCGCCTGTCGATCTCACGATCCACTCTTCCCTCACTCGTGAACAAGACTCCGAGGTACTTGAACTCCTCCACTTGGGGCAAGATCTCCTCCCCAACCCGGAGATGGCACTCCACCCTTTTCCGGGCGAGAACCATGGATTCGGACTTGGAGGTGCTGATTCTCATCCCAGTCGCTTCACACTCAGCTGCGAACCGATCCAGTGAGAGCTGAAGATCCTGGCCAGATGAAGCCATCAGGACCAAATCATCTGCAAAAAGCAGAGACCTAATCCTGCAGCCACCAAACCGGATCCCCTCAACGCCTTGACTGCGCCTAGAAATTCTGTCCATAAAAGTTATGAACAGAATCGGTGACAAAGGGCAGCCTTGGCGGAGTCCAACCCTCACCGGAAACGTGTCCGACTTACTGCCGGCAATGCGAACCAAGCTCTGACACTGATCATACAGGGAGCGGACCGCCACAATCAGACAGTCCGAAACCCCATACTCTCTGAGCACTCCCCACAGGACTTCCCGAGGGACACGGTCGAATGCCTTCTCCAAGTCCACAAAGCACATGTAGACTGGTTGGGCAAACTCCCATGCACCCTCAAGGACCCTGCCGAGAGTATAGAGCTGGTCCACAGTTCCACGACCAGGACGAAAACCACACTGTTCCTCCTGAATCCGAGGTTCGACTATCCGGCGTAGCCGTATCCCAAATTATTATTATTATTAATTTTGAAAATCTGTCCTGTCCTGTCGCTTAGACAAAACATATTGTTGATGTAGAGGCCCATATCTGCTGTACAGATTTACTTTACAAAAAAGAAATATGCAATACTTCTATTAATGCCTTATTTGTATTTGACTTTATTAAATGTTTAAATATATTTAGTGTCTGGCGTAGGCAAACCGGAACCGGAGGAAATAGGAAGAAGGGAAAAAAGAAGACAGAGAGGGAAATTGCGAGGACAAAACAAAAAAACTATTTTTTTTAACCCATACAGTATGTTTGGCGACTATTGGTTTACGTATAAAAAGATACTGTGTTTTATTGTTAACCACATATAAAAAAGAAAATAAAACAAAATTCTGCAGTCACAAATATGATCTGAACTAAATCTATACAAGATCCATCCTCAGCTTTGGATTAATCCATGCATGAGTGGGTTTAAGAAGGTATAGTTCTTGAGGCTATCATTTTTGTGAGATGATGTCCAAGTTGACCAGGTGTCTCATAGTAGGTCTGCCGTGAGGACAGTTCCACGGCTGCTCAATCTCACTCATGTGAAGCACAAGTTTCCTCATCTCGCTGGTACTCAGTGCTGTGCCGATCATCACCTGGGGAAAAACATGGCAACAATGTCTATAGGATTTCGAAAATGTTGTCTATTGTCACTGGTGTAAACTTACAGATTTCCGACAAGCCCTGGAGGCGAACATCTGCCTGACACGCGATGGTCGACACATGACCCCTGGGCTGTCACTCAACATGAAGATCAACTCCTCAATGTCTGCTGGGCCGAATGTCCAATTCTTGCTTGTGGGCAGAGATAGCAACTTCACCCTTTCCATCACCTGAGCTACATTGACAGTAAGGTGAAATATTTTTTTAAACATGCATCAAATTTAAAAGATGATGAAATAATCATACCATCTTCATCAATCAGAAATTCAAAGCCATTCTTTTTGAAAATATCAATGTTTTCCATGAGTACGCACTCATTGACAGCAGTAAGGTGAAGTTTCTGAGGGCTGCAAAAATAAAGGAAACATATTATTGTATTATCCATCCATCCATTTTCTACCGCTTATTCCCTTTGGGGTCGCGGGGGGCGCTGGAGCCTATCTAAATGACAACTAAAATGGTCACTGTGAACATGAAGAATGATGAATACTCGCATTGACCCGAATAGACTGACAGTATTCTTCTAAAAAAATCTTATAGTCAGGGTTTAGAGCAGGGATATCAAACATGTGGCCCGCGGGCCTACAGGTTCAATCCAGCCCGCGAGATGAGTTTGCTAAGTGTAAAATTGAGCTGCATTTTTAAATTAAAGAAACTGCAGTTCTAAATGTGTCCACGGGATATCGCAGTAGGAATTCTGTTAGGCAAACAATAGTTTGTACCGAGGCGAGCAAATATATCAAGCAAGAGGTACACGTTAAAGCGGGGCTGCGACTCCTCCCCCTCGACCCAACGTAAAACAAGCAGGAGTTAAATAAATAATTGATAACCCGACTTAAAATGCTGCATGAAACACTGCACATTGATAGACATCCATCCATCCATCCATTTTCTACCGCTTGTCCCTTTCGGGGGTGCTGGAGTCTAGTTCTGTGAAAATTATTGTCTTCTGTGCAAATTTAAAGAAAGGGAATAGTGTGTGATTTACTACAATACTGTCAGTCTTTTAAGTTTTTATTTTTGGTTTGTTGAAATTGTTCACACATTGCACAGCTTTTATTTTTTCTATCAATACACAGTGATGCCTAGAAGGCAGGGAGTAACTCAACCCTCTTGAATTTCTACCTCAGTTTGTATAGTTTATTGAGTTAGCACAGGGTTAATATGTGGAAATGACAAATGAGGTAGTTATTTATTTATTTATTTTGATTTTACCCGTCTGACCTACATGGGAATTAATTTTCCTCAATGCGGCTCCTGTGTTAAAAGGAGTTTGACACCCCTGGTTTAAAGATTATTAAATGCAAACCAACAGGTGGAGCCAATCAAAAGAAAAAGACTTGTGAATAAAATGTTAGGATAATGGTGATCAATGAAGCAAAGTCAAATGTCTAGAACAGGGGTGTCCAAATGTTTTTCACTGACGGATGCAGACTGAAAAATCAAAGGAAGTGAAGGCTATTTGTAATTTTTCACTTTCAAAACCAGTACACTACATATATTTGTAAAAGAAAAAAAGAACCTGCATGTCAGCATTGTGTATAGCGTCAACATTTGAACGTTTTCTCGTTACATTACACCTGTTTGCTCTTTTAATCCACTTGTTATTTTGGTGCTGTCAAATGATTTTTTTAAATATTCGTAATCACACTTTTGAATTGTGATTAATCATGATTAATCCCACTAAATTACTTGCTTGCATAATTTAACTTGAAAAAATAACCCGATGTTTTGAAACAATGCAATTTCATCAGAATGTCATATACATGTATTTTTTAAATGTTTTACTAGATAATCTATTTGCTCAAGATTTGGTAAAAGTATTATCTAAAGTCCCATCAGGGTTTATTTTGAAGCTAAATTTGTCACAAAGCACACCAGTAGGTTCCCTCACTCATCTTTGCACTGATGTATGCATTGACCTGATCACTGACTGTGTAACAACCTACGCCGCCTTTCAGGTAACCATCTGCGCTCAACGTTAAGGAACATGTGGGGTCAAATCAAATTAGGTAATTATTCTGCGTTGATACCAGTAAAAAAAATGTTGACAGCCTTAGTATTTTTAAATCATTTGTTCGGTAATATTTATAGAATGTGCCGTGGTCCCTTAAAAAATTAGTTGCGGGTCGCACTTTGGTAAAGAGGAAGCTAAGAAATATGATATCCTGTTATATTTCTATATTAAGTTCAGGGTCACACCATAATCGGGTCAATACGAGTAATATTTTTAGAATGCTACTAGATTTTGCTTCTTACGCAATGAGTTTTTGTCCTTGGAGCACCGTATGTTGCTGCAGCATCTCAAAGTTGTATTTCTCATCGGTGGCATGCTGGTCGATCATGAAGATGTCCGAGTTGAGCTTGGTGATGATAAAGCCCAAATTAAACTGTCCAACAATCTCCATGTCTTTGAACATGTCTTTGCTATTGGAGCGAGTACAATGAAAATGAAAACAATCAAATTAGGCAGAAATGTTACCTTCAAGCATTAAAGTATGGGACTTTACCTGATCGCCTTTTTTAGCTCTTCCTCTGCACTTTGGTTTTCTCCTGGGTTGATTTTGGCCCTGAAGCGTCGGTAGCAAAGCTCCTCGCAGGCTTTTTGCTTTTGGTCCTGCAACCTCCTTATCTTCTCTGCTAGATCTTGCAAGGAGAAGTAGTGAGGCACCGTCCTTCTTTGTAAGCAGACAGGAACGTCCACCACAGAAGAGGACACAGACTTTTTCTCTGAGGGGGAACCTGAACTCTCTATCCTGGCCCTCTTAAGATCTGGACTAACAGGTAAGTGCTCACTGTAAGTGGTAGAATCACTCTGTAGTTCCATCTCCTGGAGAACTTGATGGCTTTTCGTCATTGAGGCTTCATTTTTGAGTGTTTCCATGTCATTCTTCTGATCACCTAATGAAGGACTGATGTCACAGCTGGACAGAACCATGTTTTTAGAGTCACTATCACTGCAAGAAGACCCCTTGCCATACCTGAACCCATCTAGCACTGATCTCCCCACCGAGGAGTAAGGTGTGTTTAAGTCCCGTGTGGGCTCAGAAGGAGATTTTATGCTTGGATTGCAGGTCGGGGTTTTTACAGTGTCGTTGAAAAAAGACTGAAGGGTTTTCTGCTTTGGGCCACTGTTGCTGGATTTCATCGAAACATTTGAACTGTTACTTGAAAAAGCAGCTTTCAGACCAGCCAGATTTAGGAATGCCTTTGGGCTCTGCCTCACTGGTGTCTGGTTTTCTTCAGGTTCTGGCATGTTTTCATCAGATGAAGATATATGCATTTTGGATGCAGTCACTGCAAAACAAGTGGGTTACAAATGGGGTTACAAACCATGTATAGCAGTGGTGCCCAAAATGTTTGCCTCTAGGGGCCAAAGTAGTTTTACAGTGCATCCGAAAAATATTCACAGCGCTTCACTTTTCCCACATTTTGTCATGTTACAGCATTATTCCAAAATGGAATAAATTAATTTTTGTACTTAAAATTTTACACACAATACCCCATAATGACAATGTGAAGTTATTTTTTTGCACATTTATTTAAAAAAAAAAACCCACACATGTACATAAGTATTTACAGCATTTGGTAATGCACATTTGGCAGCAATTACAGTCTCAAGTCTTTTTGAATATGATGCCACAAGCTTGACACGCCTATCTTTGGACAGTGTTGCTCATTCCTCTTTGCAGCACCTTTCAAGCTCCAATAGGGAATGTTTGTTTTCATCCAAGATGTGTCTGTACATTGCTGCATTCAATTTAGTCTAGCTAGAGGTGACCACGAACCTGATGGGCATTCTGCCAGAGCTATAGCATTCCTCTGTGGAGAGAGGAGAACCTTCCAGAAGGACAACCATCTCTGCAGCAATCCACCAATCAGTTCTGTATGGTATAGCGGCCAGGCCGAAGCCAGTTCTTAGTGAAAAGTTTGCCAAAATGCACCTGCAAGACTCTCAGACCACGACAAAGAAAATCCCCGGGTCTAAAGAGACAAAGATTGAACTCTTTGGCGTGAATGTCAGGCACCATGTTTGGAGGAAACCAGGCACCACTCATCACCAGGCCAATAACATCCCTACAGTGAAGCATGGTGGTGGAAGCATTATGCTGTGGGAATGTTTTCGAGCGGCAGAAACGGGGAGACTTGTCACGATAGAGAAAAAATAATTCAGCATCTAACCTGATGGAGCTTGAAAGGTGCTGCAAAGAGGAATGGACAAAACTGTCCAAACATAGGTGTGCCAAGCTTGTGGCATCGTATTCAAAAAGACTTGAGGCTGTAACTGCTGCTAAAGGTGCATCAATAAAGTATTAAGCAAAGGCTGTGAATAGTCCAATTAGCTCTTCAAATAATTAGTATTCACAGCCTTACATTTTCTCTTCTTATAGCCAGACCTGTGTGTTTATTTTAATACCTGACGGTTTCAGCTACAACTGTGGCCTTCCTCAGAGGAAGTATAAAAATTGTACGTAAATGTGCATTTTTCTTAGTTTTTAATTTTTAACAAATTTGCTAATATTTTTTTTTTTAATCTTTTCACTTTGTCATTATGGTGTCTGTAGAATTTCGAGGACTAAAATTAACGTATTTCATTTTGGAATAAGGCTGTAACATAACAAATGCGGAAAAAGTTTAGCGCTGTGAATACTTACCGGATGCACTGTCAATGTGAAACACGACTAGCCTAAATCTAAATAATGAAGTAGTTTTATTAGTGCAAAAAAGATGGATAAATGTAGGGGCTGAATTTGGACCTAAGCAGAGTTTTATTTGAAGCCTTGCACCATTTTTCGGTCACTTTTTTGTACATTTTTTTATTGGTGTGAAGCAATTTTAATACAAATTTCAATCAAACTTAATTTGATGCAGGTTTTGGGCTAAAATGATTTACTGGGAAATAAATAGTTCAATAATTTATATTTAAGTAAAAATATTTTTAAAATTCTGCTACCCAAGCTGTACACAGATTTCTCCAAGTCATATGGGTGTCCCAAACCAATATTAATATCGCTCTGATACCAGCAAAAAAAAATTTATCAAATGATGTCAACTTGCATCTAAACTGTCTGGTATAAGCTCCGATACAAGCAGTCCTGCAGCACGTTTACTTATTCAAAGCTGGACAGCCAGTTAACATCCAAATGTCTTGTATTTTAGTCAGGTCATTTACAAAAGGTAAAGATGGTAGGCCATAGGCTACTAAGAGATATCAGCTACACAACAGCTAAGCACACAATAGCACAGAAGATAGTGTTTTCATACCTACCAGTGTTCTCTGTTTGATTAATTTAACTTGCTCAAACATTTGCTAACATTCAACATTACAAAATATCAGTATTGGCTTTATTATTTATCTTATGATTTATTTATTATTTACTGAAGGTTCAATATCGGTATGGTATTGGTAGTGAAAAAGTTGTATCTAAATAAAGTAATGCCATCTTACTGTTGCTGGGTATGAGACCACTGTTCAGGCTGAGTTTATTCACACCAGCCTCAAACATGCTGATGAGAGAAGACTTAAGGAGAGCCAACAAGAGTTTCTCCTCCTGAAGGAAGATCTGCCGCTTGTCTGGCGTCACGTTGACATCCACACACTCTGGAATATGAAAGTTACACTTTTTAAGTGATGCTTCATGAATCACTTTATTAATTAATGGAGACATGCACCTGGGGATAAGTTGATTGGCAACACTAAATTGGCCCTAGTGTGTGGATGTGAGTGTGAATGTTGTCTGTCTATCTGTGTTGGCCCTGCGATGAGGTGGCGACTTGTCCAGGGTGTACCCCGCCTTCCGCCCGATTGTAGCTGAGATAGGCTCCAGCGCCCCCCGCGACCCCAAAGGGAATAAGCGGTAGAAAATGGATGGATGGATGGATTCTTACCTGAAGCAACCTCTACATTCAGGGCGACAAATGGATACTGATGCCTGTTGTACATGTGATAAACCTCATTGACAAGTTTATTCACCTGCAGGGTGAGAAGGACGAAGCAAAATTGAGAGTTAATAAAACTCCTGTTAGGGCTTTCTTATTTAATCCAACACACACCTTATGTGGGTCACAGGGTCGCTTGTTTACGAAAAAGTATTGTCTGTCTGTGGCACTTCTTCCAACACCATGGTCGGCTTGTGACACAAACCCTGTAATGCTGCAGAAAGATTCTGCTATGTCAGCACATGAATCCGAAGCAACGCAACAGTGTTCCTCACCTAAAGAGCTTTTCAGGGAGTTCTGCAGCCTTAAGTCCATATTCTTCCATGACGTTTTCAGTTGGGGACACTTGGTGAAAATGTAGAAGGTTCTGAAGCTGCAAAACATGGACGACATAGTCTGATATCTCACAGAAATAAACGCAAAATTTAATTTTTCCAACCTGTTTGGTCCCAAATATTGCTCCTATGTTGTCTCTCATATTTTGACTGCCGCTTGTGCTAACGACTGTGTTGCGCTTCCATTGTCCACTTTGGTTGGAGCAGGTAATGCGCACTCCTGTGGAGATGATGCAGTAGGACTGCAACACGTGCACCATTTTGGTAAACTCCTGAAAGAACATGACAAAAAAAAACACTAAGACATGCTCTGTTTTACCTTTGGGATAAATGACGTGGCTTATTGATAGAAAATATTTAGAGCCAATATGATATGGAAATCATACTCCTATCAACAACTGTAGTATAAAACATCTTCACAATCTAATAAGATCTAAAATGAAAGGCTTTGGCAAAAATGTCCACATTATTATATATAATTATTTATTCTAACAATATGATCATTGTGATTGTCTGCTCAACCTGTTGCAGTACAATTCTACGCCCTTGCAAAATACAAGAACAATAATAAACATTTTATTAAATGAATACCTTGAAATACTGTAAATGGCATTGATATGGTGTGTACTGGATATACATAAACAGTGGAAACATAAAAGTAGTACCTCAACTTACGAGCTTATTTGGTTCTGTGACTGCACCCTTAACTCAAACTACTTGTATTTTAAATCAACGTCTTCCATTGAAACAAATTTAAATCAATTTAATTGGTGCTTGGTCCTATCAAAACAGCACAAAGTGCAGTGATACGCTAAAATTGCTTTGCCAAGTTGGTGACACGCTTGGCCATGTTTTGATGATTTATTTCTTTATTTCAATAAATATAATCTGCTTCTTTTTCTCAGCACATTTCTTCACACTTATTCTTTTTTCCCATGGTGGGAAAACAAAGTTATGTCCATCTTTAGCTGAAAGCTAATCCTAGCGAGTAAGGGACAATGTTTTGGGTGCATCTAACGGGGTTTACTGTAGCATTCACAATGCCAACTGATGGCGGGGATGCCTGTAACTCAAATGTTTGCTTACAATTTAAACAATAACAATTAGCTGAGAAACAGCTCTTATCTCAAAACACTCTTAAGTTGGAGCACTCTTAAATTGAGGTACCATTGTGCATGCTCTGGCAATATTTTTATGTGTATACTAGTAGTATGTGTAATTTAATCTTCAAGTACAAACCCTCTTAATATTGCGCTGAAACTCCTTGTGTCGAACAGGCAGAGTTAGGAAGAGTTGCTGTAGGCTGACTGTGGTGCCTTGCTGCCGGGGATGAGGTAGTCGCTGAACCAAGTGACCTTTGTGGTCAAACACCAGTTTGGTCCCGACGGAGCTGGACTCATGGCATGTCACCACACTAAGCTCACTAGCAGGAGGGTGACAATAGGGAGAATAACCCAAATAAACTGCATTACACAAGTTTAACTCAATTTATGGAGATTTTCTAATACCTCAGAGCACATAATGAGCTGAGGGCTTCACCTCTGAAGCCAAATGTGTCCACGTGGACAAGATCAGAGAAGTCTCTCAATTTTGAAGTGTGATGTTTTAACGCTGTGGGACAAAAGTTCACAAATCTTCATGCTACCTTCTTTAACAGCACAGATGAACTTGATACTTACTTAATGCTTCAAAATTGGCTTCCTCTACTCCTTTTCCATTATCGGACACTTCCACTAGTTCTATTCCATGCTCCTTCAGCCTGACATCTGGAGTATTTGGGGAAATGACAATAAGCAACAAAAACATAGTGTACAGGATTGTGCTGAATGGAGAAGCTAACACAATTCATGAGCATAATCATCCTATTTTGTCTTACCAACGTTGGTAGCTCCAGCATCAATGCTGTTTTCTACCAGTTCTTTAACTGCGGTGGCCAAGGTCAGCACCACCTGTCCTGAGCAGATTTGATGCACTGAGTGCTTGTCAATGGCTTTAATGGCTCCAGCAGGTTCCGAGCTGTTAAAAAAACAGGCAATGAGATCGACATATTTTAGTTATTTTCTTAACTAATTTCAAACAAGTAATTTTTAGGTTGTTCATAATGCTACATTTATTAAATTGTTTCAATACTTTTTGGAATAATGCATATCATTCACAATCCTTATGAGAAACACATACGTATTTTTTTTTTGCATTCTAATTTGTAATATTCTGCTCGTTCTGGCTGGCTAGCAATGACACGAATAGAAGTTATCAATTTTACCTGAATATCAACCAAGTGTAAACAATATTGTTATTATAAGCATTCACGCAGAAACACTATTTTAGCCGCGCTGTGATCTAAGAGAGCATTAACTAGCTTGTGTAGCTTCAGTGTTGACATACTGAACTGAACTGCTGCTAACCACAACACCAGGGGGAGCTCTACTAACCACGTTTAACCCAGATTCCGATCTAACAAAGGTCTTAACTCATTCTCTTTCTATGCCACATTAATGTGGAATGCGCTCCCAACAGGTATAAAAGAAAGGGCATCTCTATCCTCCTTAACCGCAAAAAAAGTACACCTCCAGGCAACTTCAACACTAAACTAACACCCTCCCTGGATTGTTGATAAGAATCAAATGTAAACAATCAAATGCAGATATTTTTCTTATGCCTTCTGATCTCTCTCTCTCTCTCTCTCTATGTCCACTACTTGCTGTACATATCCTACCAAGTCAGACCTACACTGTTTCAATATCCATTTCTCTGTTCTCAATTGTTGATGACTGATGAAAACAACCAAACCATCACCCAACCATGCAAATTTTGCATTTCCTTTGGAAATCGAGGTCCCAGAGTCTGGAGGAAGACAGGAGAGGCATAGGATCCACGTTGCCTGAAGTCTAGTGTAAAGTTTCCACCATCAGTGATGGTTTGGGGTGCCATGTCATCTGCTGGTGTCGGTCCACTCTGTTTCCTGAGATCCAGGGTCAACGCAGCCGTCTACCAGCAAGTTTTAGAGCACTTCATGCTTCCTGCTGCTGACCTGCTCTATGGAGATGGAGATTTCAAGTTCCAACAGGACTTGGCGCCTGCACACAGCGCAAAATCTACCCGTGCCTGGTTTACGGACCATGGTATTTCTGTTCTAAATTGGCCCGCCAACTCCCCTGACCTTAGCCCCATAGAAAATCTGTGGGGTATTGTGAAAAGGAAGATGCAGAATGCCAGACCCAAAAACGCAGAAGAGTTGAAGGCCACTATCAGAGCAACCTGGGCTCTCATAACACCTGAGCAGTGCCAGAAACTCATCGACTCCATGCCACGCCGCATTAACGCAGTAATTGAGGCAAAAGGAGCTCCAACCAAGTATTGAGTATTGTACATGCTCATATTTTTCATTTTCATACTTTTCAGTTGGCCAACATTTCTAAAAATCCCTTTTTTGTATTAGCCTTAAGTAATATTCTAATTTTGTGACACACAGAATTTTGGATTTTCATTTGTTGCCACTTCAAATCATCAAAATTAAATTAAATAAACATTTGAATGCATCAGTCTGTGTGCAAAGAATAAATATAATGTACAAGTTACACCTTTTGAATGCAATTACTGAAATAAATCAAGTTTTTCAAAATATTCTAATTTACTGGCTTTTACCTGTATATATGATAGTTAGTATATATCTGTATCATGAATCAATTTAAGTGGACCCCGACTTAAACAAGTTGAAAAACTTATTCGGGTGTTACCATTTAGTGGTCAATTGTACGGAATATGTACTTCACTGTGCAACCTACTAATAAAAGTCTCAATCAATCAATCAATGCTCATGATTGCCTGTTAGCTGCTAAAAGTTGATTTTAGATTATAAATAGTGCCTCTCCTCTGATAAGAAAAAAGGTGGCGGCCATAAACCGAGAAGTTGGTCATCTGTGACATTCAACTTCTGCCCGGATATGGCGAAAAAGACACAAAAAGACGCTAGTCAGCGTCACCTGCTGTTTTTTTTTTTAAACCATTGCAAGGATTATGATTAATTCTTCATCTAAACAGCAAGATTTGAACATCCCATCAATCGGCATCCCCGTGAGAGCAGACATTGTACAGTAAGTGATTTTTAAATTATTTTTGTTGTCTCTCATGAAGTCTGCCATGATGAGGAGTGTTGTTATTGAAGGTAAACTCAAACGTTGTGATGCATCCATGGAAATATGCCGAGTATGCTTAAAATGATCAAAATATGTGAATATTACACGTTATTATTATTGTGACTGTTACTACATTACATATATACTTACAGTGTGTATATAAAACCTTGACAGACGTGTTTGGATGTTTTTAGAGCACTTTAAAAGCAGAATAGAGCAACTCTCATAGGCTCCTTGGTTCGCTGACTTTCATTTACGTTTATTTACGAGTTAGAATGCATATAATAAGAAAAACATATGTGTGCTTATCGCACATAAGGATTGTGAACGATAAGCACTATTCCAAAAAAAGTGCAGTTCCCCTTTAAATATTGTTGTATTATTTACAAACTCATGAGTTAGGAATAAATGCATGGAGACATGAGGGTTTTGTGAGGCAAAGGATTTGAATGGAAGCCACTAGTGGTGTTGGTTTTCTTTACAATTATGTATGTAGTATGTAATAACAAGGGAATACTTTTTGTTCATATTTTACATATTCTTATAATAATGAATGTATAGTTAAATTGCTCACAAATAAACTTGATGATAAAAAATGTTTTTGTTTGTCTTAAATCTTTGTCCTGCATTCATTCCTCTGATTATTATCTCTATCAACAAATTAAAAGCAAAATCACAAAAGCATTCTATTATCTCTTAAAACTGAAAAGTATCCTTTTCAGTAACCAGTATCGCACAACCTTAACAAAAATTATATCAATTCTGCTTTCTCAGGCTACAGGAGTCCTTCTCCAATAGTGGGCCAGTCCCCACTGGGGATGTGTGTGACCCCAGAGAACATGCTTCATCGGTATCATACTTTAAACCCCCACTTCGAAAAGTTGTGCACTGCAAAACGTGCTCCAAAAAAAAAAAAAAAGCACAAATTGTTGTATTCATTTTTGTTTTGTGTTATATATATATATATATATATATATATATATATATATATATATATATATATATATATATATATATATATATATATATATAACACAAAACAAAAATGAATACAACAATTTGTGCTTCTTTTTTTTTGTATTTTATATATATATATATATATACCGGTATATATATATATATATATATATATATATATATATATATATATATATAACACAAAACAAAAATGAATACAACAATTTGTGCTTTTTTTTTTTGGAGCACGTTTTGCAGTGCACAACTTTTCAAAGTGGGGGTTTAAAGTATGATACCGATGAAGCATGTTCCCTGGGGTCACACACATCCCCAGTGGGGACTGGCCCACTATTGGAGAAGGACTCCTGTAGCCTGAGAAAGCAGAATTGATATAATTTTTGTTAAGGTTGTGCGATACTGGTTACTGAAAAGGATACAGTATATATATATATATATATATATATATATATATATATATATATATATATATATATATATATATATATATATATATATATATACTGCTCCTGAGTTAATGTTGCTGATCAATAGGAATTTATATTTATTTATTGAGTTATTTCTATTTTTTTCAGGATCAAATGGTTCAAGTTGGTCAAATAATGCCTTCCATCCATCCATTTCCTACCGCTTGTCCCTCCCGGGTTATGAGGGTGCTGGAGCCTATCCCAGCTGCACTCGAGCGGAAGGTGGGGTACACCCTGGACAAGTCGCCACCTCATCACAGGGCCAACACAGATAGACAGACAACATTCACACTTACATTCACACACTAAGCCAATTTCAAGCAAATTGATGCACTTTAAATCTTGTCTGTTACAGACTAAAAAACAATGGATTTTGTTTTTTTAATTTCAGGCAAATTGATGCACTTTAAATCTTGTATGTTGCATACTAAAAACAATTATGATCTACTGTACATTTCTGTTTTCTTTAATGTTAATAGGCTACAATGGTTATGAAGAGGTATACTTATAAAAAAATGTTAGACAAAATATACTATTTATAGTCAGGGCGAGGTGCTAAATGTTTTCTTCTTCTAATATTCAGAAGCACTGGGCAACAATAACACATCTGAAAATGTATTTTTCATAGTAAGATGTACTACTCAACAAAGCAAGAATAGTTTCGAATCAGGACTAACAAATCTAAGTGAATTTGGATTATTATATATTAATATATATTCTAACTAAATGATTCTCAAACTCACATCTAGTGGTACGCCAAAAAAATAAAAATAAACAAAATATTCAAACTGTGTGTAATGTTGCAGTGGCCAAAACTATTAAATATACATGTTTTGGGAAAAAAAGTCTGCCTTTGTTTTTAATGAATACTTAGGCATACTACACTACTGTATTTTAATGTTGGTCATTATGGTGGTACTTGAAGAGCTAAGTGTTTTCTGGGGTGGTACTTGGTTAAAACAAACATTTGAGAACCACTGCTCTAACTAAAATGACCTTTTCGAGGAGGCATAAATAAAGTGGCTAACTTACCAAACGTCAGTCATCTTCTTCATGAAAATGTGGCTGATTTGAGTCCCTAAAATGTCCAGAGCATGACAACAACAGGAGACCAAAACTATTATGTTTCTATATAATATTATTTTGTGATAACCTGTTGCATTTGTACTCAGTTATTACTGTCAAACGATTGAAGTACAGCTAGCCATCACGTTGTAAACAAAAAAAACCCTGAGATTACAACTGTGCCGCGCACGGCGCAATCGACGCCCACTACTCCAAAGCATTACTATTGCGCAAATGTGCGCATTTTGATCGCGTAAAAAAAACAAATTATGAAAAAAGACAGACAACACACGAAAATATAATAACAACGAACATATACACAGACGTAAAATAAATATTCACACAAAATTGCTCATCATGCAAAGTTTCAACATCATGATGACCTAATGCGGTTTTAGGGTACGTGCACAAATGTCAATATTATGTTGAACGAAAAAAAAAACTTTTGGAGCTGCCACTTTTCTTTAACATTAGTTATATTGAATTAAATAGGAATATGATTTAAAACTTTATGTATCTACGTTGATGGTTTCGCCTTCTGGCAACAAATTCCATTTGCTTTCATGTTTGTGTTGTCAGACGGTCCTAAAAGACCTGACCAAAGATGGCCGACCGCCCAAATTGCTACTCGCATGGCAACTCCTAAGAGTTTTCCACGGCACCTGTGATGGAATATTTTTACTAACTTTTGGAATACATCGGTGTGAAATGATCTTTGTTTGTTACTCGTGTTAATTTGGATAACGAGTATTAAAATGTACAGTTTAAAGTCCGCCAACAGGCTTTTGCAATCGGAGGAAAGTTCTAGCAGCAGTAACAAGCTTCTTGTTTCCCGAAACGGTCTCCTTAAATCCATCAGGAACAATGACAATAGTCTGACTAGTCTGGCAAGCAAAGAGGACGATGAGGTGGAGTTTGACAGTAAGCTGATTTTCTCCTTAATGCCTGTCTTATGTAAGAAGTAAACTGGCTATCCAGTATTAGCTTGGTGCTTCTGGCTTAATACAGTGAATGGCGTGTAATTAAGGCTGTAGTGTAGTGCCCTATAGGCGCCCCTTGACTATTTATATACCTGATTTTTTACATCATTTCTTAGTGCTGCCATTGATATTGAGTACAACATGTAAATATGATGTTTTTTTGCATAATAGCTAAAGGTACACCCAACCTCAATATTTCTGTTCTTTCTAGTAAGATGCTAACATGTTTTCGTAACTGTCCATGCAATAATGTTAAATTGTATTTCAAAAATATAATTTGCCAGGCTTAATACTGGAATGTTGTAATTTCAGATGAAAGAAGGGTAGAGAAGATTGTAGAACTCTCTTTGATGACATGAGTAGGTGGAGGTTTGGTGTGCACTGGCCCCTCAAGATAAGCATGGCTGATGTGCACGCCCCCCCCCCTTATGTATAAACAAGATGAGCATTTTTGCCCTAAAATCCAACAGTATAGTCCTGCTGTTAATGATAATGGATAAAGGAGAAAAACGAATCATTGAAATAATAGCAAAAGTCATTGAAGAAGGTAAGACAATTCCAATTGTGCGAAAAAAAACATCTTGTGTATTTTTCACAAGAAATTGATGGGTCAAACTGTCTGTGTTCCATGTCGTATTTGTATAATTTTCAGCAGTCAATTTTCCCTGCATGTCCAGCTTCTGATACAGGCAATAACCATGAAGTGTTGATGGCGGGCAGACGCTACCCGTCTGTCCAAGAGTTTGCCGCGGCGATCCCCAACCATCTTCTCCTGGGTTCTCTCCTGGAGCACCTGTGCTTCCTCTACGAGAGTAATCCAGCTCGCTCTCGGTTGTTGTTTAAAGGTACATATACTGCAATGGATCCAGTGTACACCCTGCCTTATATGTTTTTTTTACTGAAATTCCACCACAACTTGTTTTATTTCCCCCCTGTTAGTAATTGGCCAGCGCTTAGCTTCTATGAACCTTCTCTCCCCTTTGGCCATAAGCGACGAGTTCAGCACTGTCAGACTTCAACACAACCGGGCCTTCACTGAGCTGCTACAAACTGCTAACTCCTCACTGTACCCACAGGTAATGGAACTCTGTTTTATTGGGGGCCATTTGAGGGAGAATTTGGTTGAGGCTGAGCCGCACAAAGTACTCACTTCAAAATCAGGTTTTAATCACTTAATGTGTTAACACTTTAGCTTGCTTAACGCAAGTTGCTGTTTGTGTTGCACCGTTATTGCAGTTAGTGTCTAGTAGGATTCAAGATTGCCATATTATATTTAAATATTAGCCACGCAGGGTACACTGGCTGCAATTACACTAAATTATGAAGCTAATTGCCCCCATAATGGAATATTTTATCGACCTATAATTTTCGACCTTTATAGAATTATTTTTGATTAAAATCAATTTATGCATGTGGTCGTATATTTTGTCATTTTATATTTCTATAATAATGTGTGGAAAACTTCACATTGTATCTTCTATAGACCTTCTCACAGTGAGATGTATGTAGGTCAGTTTTATTTGGACTATGTTCATATATTTTGTGTTTGTAACTCTACTTCTCACTGTTGGCCCTATTTTTTTCTTTAAATTTTGATAAAGGTATTACATTTTTTTTTTATTGACGTTTGGCCTATAATTTGAAACCAGTTGACTTTTGTGATACATGGGCAGTACATTATTATTAACATTTGGATGGTGCTTTGTGGGATGATTTGTGGTTGTCTATTCCCATGCATTTCTAACATTATTTGTAGTCGCCATTTTTTACATTTTGATTATTCTTCGTGTTCTTGCCTTGTTCTACAGGAACAACAATGTCTTAGCATCGGCACACACAATCCTACTGGAAGGTAAATTTTACTCTTAAGCAATTATTAGCTGTCATCTGCTCTCTCGCACGTTCATACGGATCGTTTCTGCCATGCAATTGGCAAATCTGGTAAATTAGTTTCAGGTACTGAATACGTGATGTTGATATTTGCCCGCCCACAGGCCGAAGGAAGGACTGTTTCAAGCACAGACGTCACGTTACCTGAGCGAGTTTGAAGAAATTGGTAGAATTGGAAAAGGTTCCTATGGAAATGTTTATAAGGTAACTCCTTTATGTTGCTCGCTGTTCTGGCGTACGATTACTTTGACTCAATTAAGGGAGAAAGTTTAGTTAGTCAGCACATTTTTGTTTCCTGTGACATTAAGGTGGTGAACAAACTGGATGGGCAGCTTTACGCCGTGAAAAAGATACTCATTAAAAAAGTCTCAAAGGAAGATTGCCTGAGGGTAAATTGTCATTTTGGTTGCTAAATGTAAATATATATATATATTAGCTGACACTGAAACTGTTTTATGGTTGCTGGTAATCAAGGTCTTGAGGGAAGTGAAAGTGTTGTCAAGCTTGCAGCATGTCAGTGTCGTCGGCTATCACACAGCTTGGATGGAGCATGTGCAACCCGCAGCATGTGAGTACACTGCTACTATTTTTTTTGTTTATAATATTTAGGGATGTTCCGATCTGGGTTTTATGCCGCCGATTCCAATACCGATCATCCATGATTGAGATTGACTGATAAAAATACCAATTACATGAATTAACTGTATTTTTTAATAATGTATTTATGGTGAGTGCTATTGACAGTTTAAGAATATCAACACAATGTAAAACTACTTCCTTATTCCCTTTTTATTACATACAATTGTTCGAGCAAAACAAAGTCAGTTGTACACGATAGCTAAACAAAACAGCTACGACTCTTTTGAATTATTTTGCTTTTGCCTTCAAAGTCTTATTGTATCCATAGAATTATTCAGAGTTTTTAAACCTGAACAAAAACAACACAATTATTTTGAGGAAAATAAATATATGAACCTAATCACTTCGATCATAACTGATACTACCTTTGGTATCAACACCACCAATTCATAGATTGATCTGCCCCCCTCTTCCCTGTCGTGTACTGACTGTGACAATGCTGACACACCAACACTAATTAATGTTATTGTTAATTCTCAGTTAACTGCTTTTTGCTGCAACGCAGTTCCATCTGCACTTCTTAAAGTTTACTAAGCACTTATTTCTTGGTGTTGTTTGAAACTGGCTTAGCTGTTAGCTGAGCTATTAGCGTGCTTTCTCCTTGCTTACTCTCTTGGTGTGTAACATGTTTATTAGCCTTGTCCTCCGGTGATACTTGAGATAGTAAAAAACACAGTTTATCTGCCATAATTTGGGTGATTATTATTAGCTTTGGGGAGCATCTCCACACTGTGTATGGAGACACATAAATAGCTGCTAACCACTTGACAGCCGGGGGACCAAAACCAAATACAGTGTCAGTCAGAAGATAAGTGTTTGTGATCGCCATCAAAAGACATTAATCGGCAGTGGCGATCACATACTTTTTAACGAACATCTGTCAGTATGATGGCACATCTTTAATGATATTGTAGTCAATGGTAATGTTTTTTTAATGTCACATTGTAAAATGTCTCCCCTGCAGATGCAGAGACCCTCCTTCCTGAAGTGGCTTCACTTGACCTGTAAGGCCAAAAGTATTTATACCAAGCTTTATTGTCGTCATATACAGTGGAACCTGTTTATGTTGACTCTCTTCAGATTGGCTAAAATAGAGCATTTTTTTCCGGTTATTAAGAATCTAAAAAAAAGTATTGGGTACATTTTGTTGGTTGCTGTGGTACAATCCAAGTTAATACTGCCATGCTTTAATTTTGAATATTACTTAGCACCAAACAGGAAGTCACTGTTCACGTTTTAATGTTGAGTGTTTTAAGGGGAACTAGACTTTTTTGGAATTTTGCCTATCGTTCACAATCATTATGAAAAACATTGACGACGGATGTTTTTTTGTTTTTTTTGCATTGTAAATATTAAATAAATGCGATCAAAAGCCCGCTTACAATGGAGCCTATTGGAGCCGCACAATTCTGCCTACAAAGCCCTTAAAAAACATCCAAACATCTCCATTGAGGGTTTATATAAATGATATAAGTACGGGTACATTTATAATAACATTTAATATTGACATATTTTGATAATTAAGCATATGCAGAGCATTAATTTAAAAAACGCATCACAATGTTTGCTTCTTTTTTTTTTTCATCACTGATTATTACTCACTGCAGACATCATGAGAGCCAACAAACATAAAAAAACATCACTTACTGTGCAATGTCTGCTGTCATTCGGAGGCTGACTGTTGGGATGTTCATATATTCCCATTTAGGTGAAGAATGACTTACAATCCTCACAAAGAAAAGGGGCGGTAGCACCAAGCGTCTTTTCGGTGTCGTCCTCTCCAGTTTTGGGTTTTAAATGGCTGTCAAAGTGTACCAACTTGTCGGATTACCTACTCAGACTTCTTCTGTGCAGGTGAGATGCATGATTTATGATCTACAATAAACTTAAAGGGAGCAATGAAGCAGCGAAGCAGCAGACCACTCGATGATGTAAACATAGGCACACAAGCGTGTGATCACGGTACCGCTATAAATAGTTTGTCTACGTTAGTGCTTATAATAACAATATCATTAATACTTGGTTAATACGCAAGTCATAAAATGTAAATGGAGTATTGTTGGCGCTTTTTGAATAGTTATTTATTGGATTTTTTTGACGAAATAGTGGAGCTCCCATTGGCTCTGCTGTAAGCAGCCTTTTATTTACATTTGATATTTAGAATGCATTAAAAAAAATCCATCCGTCGTCATGTCTTTCATAATGATTGTGAACGATAGGCAAAATTCAAACGTGCAGTTCCCCTTTATTAGTTATTAGGGGTGTTTAAAAAATTTGATTCACATCCAAATCACAACTCTTATTTATTGCATTTCTAAAAATGATTCATAATTTTCAAAAATCGCTTAAAAAAATAAAAAAAACTTTTTTCATGAATCAATTTTTAAAAATACGTTTTCTAGGCCATCTCCCCGCTAAGAGGAGCTTTACTAACCTGTTTATTATATTATTGATATCAAATAATATAATGTGAGAATCAGTTTGAATTGAGAATCGTGTTGAATTGTGAATCGATTTTGAATCAAAACGTTACCCAAAGAATCAAAATCAAATTGTAAGTTGTTGTAAGATTCACCTCCTGAGTAGTTATGTTGTCTTTTCAAGCTGATTCGCGATAACCAGTAAGTTGACAATATGACGCATCAACATAAACCGAGCATTTTTTTAATACAAATGATCCCTTTGGGTATCAAATGATGTAGAAAAAATCTTCTACTTAAGCCAGTCCTTCTCAAATAGTGTGGTGTGCCCCCCTGGACGATCCCAGTGCGATTCCAGTGGTCGCATGTGACCTCGACGAACATGCTTTTTATTTGCCGTACAAGAATATGACGAAGCGTACGTAGCGCTTGGCTTCACTGTGACTACGGTGCAAGACATGGAAAGACAGGTGTGTTGTTTTTCATTAATGTTAATGCGGATACAACATTATGCAGAGGTGTACTTCTAACAATTATATGGACAAATTATACTATTTGTAGTTGCGGTGGAGATAATGTTTTCTTTTTCCTATGGGCAGCATAATAAAACTAAATGAGAAGCACTGACTTAAAGTACCAGTAGAATGGAAAACAAGTTGACTTTATATGCTAAATTGTGTTTCATTGGGAATAAGCAGTAGATTTTGGATGGATGGATGGATGTATTTATTAAACCATATCCGATTGTATTTCTAATCTGCAAAGTATGTGAAAATACTGTCCCAACATCAAAGTGCCACAATTTCCGTAGATTCGGGGTGGGATGACATCATGATGGAAACGCTTCTGCACTCAGACCATATCAGCACATCAGTCATACTGGAAATATGTAAAATTAGAAAGCGATGTGCTATCTATCATTCACTATCCCTATGTAAAACATGAATACATATATTTTTTAGGCATTCTAAGTTGTAAATAAATGAATAAAAACTCTGCTAACGATTGAGTCAATGGGGGCTCTCTATTCCGCACACAAAGCCCTCTAAATAACCATCCAAAACCTGCCAACAATATTCTATTTACATATTGTAACCTGAATATCAACCAAATATTAGCAATATTGTTATTAACGCAGACAAACTATTTTTTAGCGGCGCATTGATATCAAAGCGCTAACTAATAGCAGCTTATGCTGCTGTACTGTGAGCCGGCTGGTGATCTGCTGCTGCATCACATTTCGACTCGTCAAAATGATTCTCTATTATAAATCATGCTTCTCATCTGGATAATACGAGGATTTAGCCATAAATCTAAATGACATTAAATTTATACCTGGTGAAGGAGACAAAGACACAACAACCAAAAACAGGCAGCAACTTTTAATTTTAACCCCTTTAAGCTCACCCTCCCTATATTCAGGCTAAAAAATATAAGGTTCTGGCTGACAATTTTTCCCCAAAGTAATTGTTGTTGGCTCTCAAAGTCTGCATGATTAGCATTGTTATTAATGGGGAAAGCATTTGTGGTTCCCACTTGTACATCACGGCACACATGACTGGCTTGCTCATTATCTTTCAAAATGGCTCGGGAATCTCTGATATTAATACTATTTTGATTATACTGTATGTATTTACTCGCAAATGGTGTCTTTCAGTGTTATAAATTAGATATATTTGATAATAGCTTCAATATGGAGACAACTTGTTTTTCAATTTTACTGGTACCTTAAGCAGACACCTTTTTAATAGAATACAGTGACTTACTCATGACTTGGTTGACATAAGCAGGCTCTTCTCTAATACCCAAAAGATCAATTTAGCACTCTCAACAAGCAAATATTGAGTATAACGGACTTTATTTATCTTTTAGCCACAGCTCTGATGAGGACCCAGATGGTAGCAGCTCAAGCTTCTCCGTAGTTTTCCAAAGCCTTAGCCAACCACAGGCTGATGCCGCTTCAAGCGCGCCGGTGCCTCCAAGTGGTGGCTCACCTGTCAAAGACTTGGTGGTGACGCAGGAGACGGCTCAGGGGGTGTGTCCGAACACAATGCGACGTATCCCCGAGAACTACGTGCCCTGCGTCTTCCTGGGACAGCGAGCTCCTCTTAAAACCTCCAAGTGTCCCGCTGTAGGTTGGGACACTTTGGGAATGTTGGAGGAGTCATCAAGCAGGCGCAACCCTGAGCTGACCAACAACTCTTGTGTTGAAAAGGAGTGTGAGCAGTGGGATGACCAATGCACAGCAAGGCCCTCTAAAGAGGTAGGTCTGCTTCCATTGTGTCGTTTCATGATGTGAATATTAGTTACCGTACAGTATGGTTATGATTTTGTAGGTCCACTTCCATCTGATGCTCTACATCCAAATGCAGCTATGTGAACGCTCACTCAAGGACTGGATGACTGAGAGGAATTGCAAGCCCAAAGAGGATCAGGCATTAAGAGGTACAGTATTCATTGTGTGAAGTACAAAATACATCACAGCTGCAAATTGTCTAAAAATCCACTTTATAGGTCCTTATGGATGTGTGGATGCTGAGCACACATTCAGTCTGCTAAGAAAGATACTTGAAGGGGTGGAGTATATTCACTCCCAAGGAATCATGCACAGAGACCTGAAGGTACCATTCATGGTGTAAAGGAAAGTGGCATATAATGTATGGCTGCACGATTATGGCCGAAATAATGATAACGGTTATTTTTTATCAATATTGAAATCATGTTTATTAATCACAATTATTCATTAGGTTAGGTAAAACATAGTGTTTCCCACAGGTCTGCAATCTACATGCGGAAATGGGGTCCTGGAGATGGCTTGGCTGGAGGTGGGGTGGGCAGTGATTAGCATGATGTTACGTAATTTCTAATGAAATAGTCTAATAAAAGTGCTAATTATATGTAATCCTTATATTTAAAGACTCATCTTTTTTAATTATTAATATTAACATTTAATATTTTCTCATTTAGATGACTTTAATTTTATCTATACATTTGTATGATTTTCAGAGCCATTAAAAGAAAACCCAGCCATGTTCCAAAGGTGGCCCACAGTCATCAATTGGACACCCCCGCTTAATCTAATTATACATTTGATCATTTGTTGTGGGAAACATGTATCTTAAATGAGAAAATCGAAAAATGTAGCGTTATTTAGTGTAACGATTAAGAGAGTCCTTCTATGCGCAATTACCATTCTGCATTCACGGGATGCATACACAGATGCAGATGCAGGGGGTGCAGGAATTCCAATGGAGAGCATATCTCGCCAGTGTTGGTACTCGACAGAAGTGTCTGCAGACTCTATTTAGCGTGGTGGCTAAACGTTAGTCCTGCTAGTGCAAAACAGAGTGTTGTGCAACCGTCCACACCTTTCGCTGTTTGATAACAGCGGTGCAGTCTTTAATGCACGCGCAAGACTCCACGGAAGTGAAACGAGGCGACCAGCTGTAGCAGCCTGGGAAAAGTATTTTAATTCTGGCCGGCAAAGTGGTCGTAGTGGTCATGGAACTTTGTGCAAATACACAATGGCCTTTGGCCTGAGCCGCAGTTGTAAAAGTGCTTGATTTGATATGCAGCGGAGCCTGTTTTTTAAACGTTAATATCACCAGCCAATATCATGATTGTGACTAAAATGTGATTATCGTGCAGCCCTAATATGAAATTAATTGTTTTTTTTTCTTTACAGCCAAGGAACATATTCCTCAATGGTCATGAATGTCATGTTCGTATTGGCGACTTTGGTTTGGCATGCAGTGGTTTACTACTAGATAGCCATGAAAGTGCCACCTTTCCCAACATTGGTACTGCCACATTTTTTGCTATATTCATCCCCAACATAGCTTGTTTGTTTCATTATTGTCTTGTTTGCAATGTACTTTTTCAGAGTCTCCACATACCACAGGTGTTGGTACTTTAGTTTACGCATCGCCAGAACAACTGAAGAGTTCTCATTATGATTCAAAGGTATTTATTCTAGATGTAGCCAACTATAGCTTGTTTTATCATTTTTTCTTTGCGCAATACTCTCTTCTATTTCTCAGTCGGACATGTACAGCATTGGGGTGCTTGCTCTTGAGCTTTTCCAGCCCTTTGGAACGGAGATGGAGCGAGTCCGGACTCTTGGGGACTTGAGAGAGGGAAAATTCCCAGATTCCTTCTGCAACCAATGGCCAGTTCTTGCCAAATACATCTTGGAGCTGACTAGCAAAGATCCCAGCATACGGCCCACGGCCAGCCAGCTTCTACAGAGTGAACTCTTCTCCAATAAAGATGTGGTATGTAGGGATGAAAATATATATATTTCATAGCTATAGTAATGTAAAATACATACTGTATTGTAGGAGGGTAACTGTACTGCCTCTTCACGGTTTGGTGCACACTATTGTAATAGGGTCGCAGTTCAGTTTATTTTTTGTACGAAATACATGTTTAAAAATAACCGGTCAAATAACTTTTTGTATAAACAGCTTGTATTGATTTAAAAAACAAACACTGCAGATTTTAATGGCAGGTAAGTCTTAGATAAATACAATTATTGTATAAAAAGTTGATAAATATTCAAAAATTCAAGGTACAATATTGTAATACAAATGAGTTGGCTCGAAATTTAGCACCCAAGGTCCCAGATTTAGCCCAATGAATACCATAAGAGCAATAGTATGTACAGTACATATTCATTTGAATATAATGTGATATAAATAGTGTAGGTTAAAATAGCACAGATTATTAATAATTGATAATATATATAATATAATTATTTGTGATTATGTAGTGCAAATAGAATGTAAAGACAATGACCACAAACCAAAAAGCCCAGTTCAGCACAGTTGTTATGATACCCTGTGTCATAATTTACAATGTTTCTCTTTGGGAAGGGTCAATAGACTTTATATTACAAATTCCACGGTTGCAGTGTCAAAATGACATACATCACAAACAGGACAACAAAGACACAAGACACTTAATAAAAGTGACTTTATACAAAAATGGAATCAAAGAGTTAAAAAGTCATCAAAGTAGGCAGAGAAAGAAAATGAAAAATAACACTATAGTAACAGTAGTATTGCACACCAAAAATATTACATTATTTACAGATTATAACTGTGTGTTACAAAGTTTTTAAAGCTCGGGTACCTCATTTATATTCTTTAAAACCTAAAATACTGATAAAAACCCCAAAAAGAGGAAATGAGAGGAATAAAACAAAGACAAACCAAAGAAGAGCTTGAATACTTGAATAAACATTGGTCCAGCGTATTCATGGTGGAGGGCATTGCGGGCCAATCTTGGACTAACTTTGGTCACAAAAGTGTCTGTTTTCCTCCTAGACGGGTAATCTAATGTTCCATTTTCTTATATTTTGTGTGTATCCTTTTGCGTGGCGACGTGTGTTACCGATAGTCACACTATTGCTGTTCTGTGTACTGTAAGCAGAAACAGTTTGTGGTTTTTACATTTAGGTTTTTGTAAAATGTTTGTATAACATATGGCGATATTACAGTTTAGCAACATAAATGAGTATTTCATAATTGAGTAAAAAAAAAAACACGTACCTGTGACGACGATTTATTTTCTGCAACAAAATACAAACTAGGGGATCCTCCGATGCAACTTCAGACTGTCAACAACTTATGTGTGTGCATGTACAGCTCTTGTGTGTGATTTTGTGCACTTCGAGAGAGGAGGAGACTAAGGGACTATCAGCGAGGTGCGCAGAGTGGGAGTGGGATTTACAGTTTGAATTCTGCCTGGTGACACAAGATTCAAGTACCCCAGCTTTAAGGCTATGGGGAGTAGTAACAATATGGATTACCAGTCTGTTAAAGTTTGAACAGTGTGAATTACTATTTTAAGTATACGCAAGTTCCTTATTGGTTGAAGTGCAGCATTATTAGTTTCAGCCTGTATATGAACAATTCCAGCTCACTGCTTTTGTCCTATTTACTTAATTATCTTTGTCCGTTTATGTCAGAGTTGTTCAAACCTTTTCCTCAGAGGGCCGCATACAGAATGCTGGGCCCCACTTTGATATTTGTAATTTAAAAAAGGCTAAAAAAGAATGTTAACATATATTTAAAGAAAAGTATGTGTGTTACTAGAAGTTATTATTATCAACATGTTCGCGCTTTCTCGTACATTATGCATTTCTGCTCTATTTTACCATGTCTGCATGTTTTATTTTTGGTTTATCAATTTTCTTTTGACAACCCTGATTGAGATTTTTACCAGGAAAGCAAAATGTTACCAAATGACGGAAGAATGCCTGCATTGTGTATACTCTATATATAGCACTGTCGCTGGTCATGACTCTTGCTAGTCAAAGACTGGGCTGCACACTTGAGGAAGTGCTCCTCTGCCCGCTTCAGCTCATCTTTTTATGACCGTTTTATCGCACACTTCATGTGGTCCATCAGGCGTCCTAATTTTTGGCGTCCCTATAGGTTGTGCTCAAAATGCTTTGGAAAACATGCAAGCAAATCACTACTCTAATGCTCATAAAACTATGAGGACATCTATAGTGCATGACAAATGGTCAATATATTTGTGTCTGTTCCCTAAAAGTCTGTACCAAATTCCGTTTTGATTTGGCTAAACACCCTAAAGTCATAGTGGGTTATTTTGTTTGAGCACATTGATCCGTGTGAGAATTTTCATATCATTTCCACATATGGGGTATAGCTTTGAGGTAATGGGGTTTAATAACATTGCCACAATGTGGTGTATTTGTCAGAATAATAATAGCAGAGGAAACACGCTAGGGCATGATTCTCAAACTGTGGTATGTGTACCACTCGTGGTACGCCAAATAATCACTTAATTAAATATTGTATATGCAATTAATTTCATTTAATTCATTATTTAAGTACAGTGCTTTATTTTTCTATATTCAAACAAAGTGTTACTGTTTTCTAAATGTGTGTAATGTCACAGTGGCCAAATTTTTTGAATAAAACCTCTGCTTGTTTTTAATGAATACTTAGGCCTACAATGCTACTCTATTTTAATATTGGTCGTCATGGTGGTACTTAGAGAGTCAAGTGTTTTCTGAGATGTTACTTGGTGAAAAGAGTTTGACAACCACTGCTCTAGAGGTGTATTTTTTTTTTACCAAACTCCTTTGAATGCAGGATCAAAAGTAGAAGAGTACTGTCACTGTAAAATAATGACAATGTAGATAACTGCGAAGATTTTTGGAAAACCAGTTCTATAATGAAATGTTTAGGCCTTTGTAGTAAAATGCTGTTTGTTTGTTTGTTTTTTGTCCAGATGATCTATGGTTTACAGAAAAAAGTAGAAGAACAAGAGGAAGAAATCCTACATCTGAGGAAACAAATACAACGCCTCCAAAGTTCACAAAATTCGGAGTTGGACAACACCTGATGCTGTAAATGTCCACTGTGTAGTGTGAATTTATTGTTAGTGTGTGTGGGAGAGAGTGTGCACTTGTGCATAATAGTGCATTATTTATTATTCATTTATCTTGAACTTTATATGGAGCTACTGTTAATGTATTATGGTACAAGGCAAAGGCATTTGCCCAAATGCCAACATCTGAGAAAGTAAATATCCATCCATCCATCCATTTCTACCGCTTTTCCCTTTCGGGGTCATGGGGGGTGCTGGAGCCCATCTCAGCTGCACTCAGGCGGAAGGCGGAGTACACCCTGGACAAGTCGCCACATAGACAACATTCACACTTACACACCAGGGTCAATTTAGTGTTGCCAATCAGCCTATCCACAGGTGCATGTCTTTGGAGGAGGACGGAGTACCCGGAGGGAACCCACGCAGTCACGGGGAGAACATGCAAACTCCACACAGAAAGATCCACGATTGAACCCAGGACCTTCATATTGTGAGGCACATGCACCGTGCTGCCCGAGAAAGTAAAATGTACAGTATAAATTCCGATTTTGTGCAATTATTTTTTTTTTTAAACGTTATTGAGTTTGTTCAATTAATAGTATTTTCAGTTTCAGTAAACACTCGCTGTTTTTTCAAGTTTTAAATACATGTGCCCCCAGTGGAATTATCACGTCGTTAAAAAGTATGTTTTGCATTACACGAGCGTCACTTAAAGTGCAGTTTTGTGCGCGCGTAATGCAAACGGTGATGATGGTGCATGTACACAAAGGTCAGCAGCACGAACGTACGACGGAGCACGTTGACACAGGCGAACGTCCGAACGAGCCAATCAGCCCCCTCGCTTTGTCCCAGGTACCCGGATGTAGCCGTGTAGCGCTCATCTACGTCATTGTTCACCGCCGGACACCCGCTAGAAATAAGGAATGGATTTACAATCGCTACAAACGTGCTTATAACCGATTCCAGGTGAGTCACTCGGTTGGTTTGTGTGTAGAGTAGTTGTTTAACTTCGTAGCCGCCATGTTTAATTTGACCTAAGCCGTTTGGATTTGTTGTGGCATTCGCACACCGGTTCTGTCATGTCGGCTCGAGCAGCGCAATGAACGCACACACTCGGCTACCGGCGTCGAGCCCCTCCTTCGCATTTCCACGCACCTCTGCTTTTTTTTTGGAATGGATTAATCCTAAAACGGGAACCCGAAAGTTGTCCGTTAGCGGCCAAATGAAGGGAGTGCGCGGCTATCCGCCATGTCAGCCACCCTTCGTGCCGTGTCAGCTAGCAAGGCTAGCACGGCGTATTAGCTCCGCTCTTGTAGCCCTGCGTGACGTTCGCCGTTTCCATGGCGTCCTTTTATGTCCTGCCAACGGTCGTCCACGCAGCGGTTTCAGCTCCGCCGAGGCTCGAAATTATCGCCACAGTCGAAGTTCTGGTCCCATAAAAGGCTTTAAATGTATAACGAACGGTTTTTGTTACAATTGAACGGCGCTGCGTGCTACAGGCCTAGCCGCTATATGCTAACCAATGTGAGTCGGTAACGGAGAAAGTGGGAGGGGACAGTTGCTTCCAACCAGGAAATCTGCATCTTTAAATCACTTGTAAATAAACGTTTGGACGTGCAATACGATATAGTAGATACACAAACACGAAAACGGCAGTTTTGTCGTCTGTCGTGGCGAGTTTTTGAAACACGTTTTTTTATGTCAATGACGTTTATGGAGAATTGGCGGCTTTTAGGGCGCCTGCCAGTGATCACATCTTGTTGAACTTCATCGCTGCGTGTTTACACTCTTTCATTAGGCAACTATGAAAGTGAAACAGAAACGTCAACACGACATAGCTCATGATCTAGTGTTAGTCATGCAACAACGATAGATGTAACACATGCTGTCATTCGTCCTCCCGGACGATTGCCATTTTTACATTTGGATATTTTCACTTTCATTTAAATTATCACCCAATAACCTCAGTTATGCAAATCCAGGAAGCATTGAATGACTGATTCCTGCAAACTTAACGTAACCTTATGTGTGTTCCCCTACAGCAATGAACTATGACCATTGTTGACAGATCCTCCGAAAACTCTGACCACGAGTCAGTCGGTTGCAACAGATCCCCCTTCACCAGTGGAGACGGGATGGACAGCAGCTGTTCCAGCAGCTGGGCAGTGGGCCCCACCCTCCCCAACGACTCTCCACGGCTGAAGGGTCCAGGGGGCTGCTTGGGCCCAACGCCTGGTGCTGCTGTCTACAACAATACACCTTCCTCTGTGGACCGATCCAAAGAGCAAGGTAGAAATGTTAATATCTTGTTTGTACGTCCATTTTATTATTTTTTTTGACCAAATTAGCATTATGTCTGGTTAAAAAAAGATACCGGTAATCCATCCATCCATCCATTTTTATTATTATTATTATAGAGGTTTATTTGAAATAGGGACAGATACAAAAACAGATATCTGAGACAGTTATCCAATGTTTGCATCATAGTGTTTGTAGCCAAAGCTAATTTACAACACTTGTCCACAACAACAACAACACAGATCCAACATCATTAAAATAGGAAAATAGAATAAGGCAAAGATGAGTCGATAATAATGATAATAGAAATAATACAGACAGTGCAAACTAGATAAAAGCCAATAATAATAACACAGACAAAATGCAGACTAGATAAAAACCAATTAGTAAAAATGAGTAAAAACTAAACATGGGAACATGATTGTTGCTCAACTAGCCATCATTTTGTTTGTTTTTTGAAAGTGACAAGTGCAGGTACACTTTTCAAAGTGTCAGGTAGAGTTTTCTACCGCTTGTCCCCAGTAATCAAACTTCCAAATTATATTTTGTCTTTATTCATTTTCTTTTGTTATGCAGAGCTTACTAACAACTCTTATCCGTCACTGATGTTTCTGAAATAAATGTAGGGCTTTAGGGGAACTGCACTATTTTTGGAATTTTGCATATCATTCACAATCCTTATGTAAGATAAGCACACATGTTTTTTTTTATGCACTCTAAGTAGTAAATAAATGCGAGCAAAAGTCTGCTTAAAATGGAGTGTATGGGAGTCGCTCTATTCCGTCTGTAAAACGCTTAAAAAACATCCAGACACTTCCATCAATGTTTTATGTACACCCTGTAACTGTATATGTAATGTAGTAACAGGCACATTCATAATAACATGTAATATTCATGGCGCATTTATTTCACAACCGCATCACACATTTTGCTTTTTCCTTCAACGTCACTGATTACTACTCACTGCAGACATCATGACAGCCAACAAACATGATTAATAGGGACGTAACGGTATTTCAAAATCTAGTCAATAATGTTGTGACGTGTGACGGTATCAAATTAAAATCTTGTCAATAATAATCTTGTCAATTATTTTTAGTAATGAATATGATTTTTAATATTTTAGCATTATTATTATTAAGGGACGGCGTGGCGCAGTGGGAGAGTAGCCGTGCGCAACCCGAGGGTCCCTGGTTCAATCCCCACCTAGTACCAACCTCGTCATGTCCGTTGTGTCCTGAGCAAGACACTTCACCCTTGCTCCTGATGGGTGCTGGTTAGCGCCTTGCATGGCAGCTCCCTCCATCAGTGTGTGAATGTGTGTGTGAATGGGTAAATGTGGAAGTAGTGTCAAAGCGCTTTGAGTACCTTGAAGGTAGAAAAGCGCTATACAAGTACAACCCATTTATCATTTATCATTTATCATTATGTTTGTGTTCAATTACAATACGTGTGTTTATCCTAAACAATCTTGCCCCTTGATTTTACACATTATGGCATTTTTAAGTCTTTTTTTGGACATATACCACAATAATATCATACCGTGGCCTTAATACCAAGATAACATTGTACTGTGAGATTTTGATATCGTTACATCCCTAATTTTTAAACATCAGTTACTGTACAAAGTCTGCTCTCATTGGATGCCGACTGTTAGGATGTTAATATATTTCCATTTAGATCAAGAATGACTCATAATTCTTGCGAAAAACAAAGGGGCGTGGATCGAAGCGTCTTTTCGGGTAATTTTTGCCATTTCCGGGTTGAAGTTTGCTGTCAAAGTGTACCAAATTCTCAGTTTATATCCACATCATTTTACTATCCAGGTGAGAGCCATGATTTATAATGTAGAGTAAACTTTCACGAGCTCCCAGGCGAGAAAGCAGCTCGTGATGTCAATACAGCAGCATAAGGAAGTTACTTCTCTGTGACAATGCATCGCTAAAAATGGGTCTTTAACATTAGCGTTTATTATAACAATATCACTAATACTCAAGTTAATATTGAGGTAATGAAATTTAAATGGAGTATTGTTGGTGCATTTTGGGTGATTATTTGGATGATTAAGTATTGGGTTTTATGGTTGGAATAGATGCAATGACTTTATGATTTCATGGCTCCCTATAACAGTATTGTAAGCAGACTTTATTTCAGAGTTAAAATGCATTAAAAAAGGTGTGTCTTCTTGTCTCTTCTCATAAGGATTGTGAATTATAGGCAACATTTTATAAAAACTGCAGTTCCTCTTTAATAAGGATTGGCTGTATGCACGTTTGATCAACTGATAAAGAGCAAAGTGATGCAGTTGTGGTGCTTTATTAGAGGCTAGTTTATATCCTAAACAAGCATGTAAGTTCTGATATTCTTGCATTCCGTACATGTTGAGTTGCTGCCTCCATTCTTTGATTCATGCTGTTGCATAACCAATGCTAGCGAGTGATCAATCACTTGAACATGCTACGCAATTGCAGTGGAAGATCAACAGATTGTTAGAAGGATGAAAATGCTCAAGCAGGCTTTGTCTCTAGATAGTTTTACTGTTTTTTCACAGAATATGTAAACATATATGCACATAGTGTCCACTCCTTCTCAACACATGCACAACACTGTGGAGGCCCTGAATAGCTCCTTCAGCATTAGACTGATACATCCACAGTGCATGAAAGAGCACTACCCCAGGTTCTTTCTGCCCATAGCAATAACACTTATGTGATCACTGTGAGCTTTTTTTTCCTTGCTGTGTTACACGACTGTTAATATAGTTTTTTTATCTCTACATTGTGCAATATGTAATATTTATTACAAATGTTTAAGTTTTTTTTAATTACATTTTACTTCTGTTACTGCGTGTAAAAACCTGCACTACAACCATGTAAGTTCCCCATTATGGGATGAATAAAAGTCTATCATCCATCTAAATGTGCTGCACTTGACAATTACACACAGGCTTATTTTAGTATGTTGTGTGTCCAGTGTTAAGCAGTGGCGATGGCATCGACATGCCACAGAAGGTCCTCTTCCCTCCCGAGCGCCTCAGCCTAAAGTGGAACCAGGTTCATCGTATCGGTGCAGGCCTGCAGAACATGGGCAACACTTGCTTCCTCAACTCAGCCTTGCAGTGTCTCACCTACACGCCCCCGTTTGCAAACTACATGCTGTCGAGGGAGCACTCCAAAACATGTAAGGGTCAGTGAAATAATTGCTTTCTTACCTCAGGCGTGTCTGAACTATCTGTGGTTCTGCCGCAGGTCACGAGCCGGTTTTCTGTATGATGTGCACCATGCAAAACCACATCATTCAAGTTTTTGCCAACTCGGGGAACGTCATTAAGCCCATTGGTGTACTAAATGAGCTGAAAAGTAAGTTGTCCATAAAGCTTAAGCACATGCATATACCATGAATGGATGCCAGGTGGCGCTGTTCTTCTGTTTACCTTCATGAATTTGGAGGGAAAGATTTTTGTGTTGGTTTTTTAACACCTGAACCTTTCTGTCTTCTGTTTTGTTCCCCACACAGGGATTGCAAAGCACTTCCGCTATGGAAGCCAAGAAGATGCTCATGAATTCATTAGGTACACTGTGGATGCTATGCAAAAGTCCTGCTTACCTGGAACCAAGTATGTTTCATCCTGCATTGTCCCAATATTGTTGCAAATCACCCTGCATAGCATCACTACTTTGATTTATTATTTATTGATTGATTACTTCCATTCTGTAGATTGGACAGGCAATCGCAGGCAACCACTTTCATTCATCAGGTATTTGGTGGCTACCTGAGGTCCAGAGGTAAGTTTGTTTCATCAGCTTGAGTTGTGTTATATATTTTAAAGCACAATTAATCTATTGACCATTTTAACTCTTTTTTTTCTTGTCAGTTAAATGTTTAAACTGCAAAGCAGTCTCTGACACATTCGACCCTTTTCTGGATATCACTCTGGAAATCAAAGTAACTACAAATTTATCTTCATTTTTATGTGTGAGGAAAATGACAAAAATGGACTTACAAATTGTCTATCCTTGCAGATTGCACCCAGTGTCTCAAAGGCCCTGGAGCAGTTTGTCAAACCAGAGCAGCTGGACGGAGAGAACGCCTACAAATGCTCCAAGTAAATTGCTGTGCAAAGAAAAACAACTTTGCTGTTTTGGTATTTTGCAGCGACTAACGAGATAAAATCTATTTTTCCCAGGTGCAAAAAAATGGTCACAGCCTCAAAGAGATTCACCATCCATCGCAATTCCAACGTGCTCACCCTGTCCCTGAAACGCTTTGCAAACTTCAGTGGAGGAAAACTCACGAAAGTATGTTGATGCAACAGGACCGAAGCAGCCAATAGTGTAGCTTGATTAAGGCATGGGAATAGACTTTGAGGAATTGATATTCATCGGCTGGCTTTTGCTCTTTAGGATGTGAAATATCCTGAGTACCTGGACCTGCGGCCCTTCATGTCCCAGTCCCAAGGAGAGGCGCAGCTCTACGGGTTGTACGCTGTGCTTGTACACTCTGGTTTCAGCTGCCATGCTGGACACTACTTCTGCTATATTAAGGTACCACTTTTTTTGTCTTTTTTAACTACACATTATCTTTTGCAAATAATGATTTTAATAGCTCAAGCACTGGCTAGTTTTAAAACGCGACAGAATAATAAATGTGATTAAGCTGATATTCCCTTGGTTTTATCTGACAGGCAAGCAATGGTCAGTGGTTTCAAATGAACGATTCCTCTGTGACTGTCAGCGACATCCGGTCTGTTCTTAACCAGCAGGCTTATGTCCTTTTCTACATCAAGTAAGTGAAATTTTAACATCAACTAGGGCTGGGCGAATATATGATCATGATTAATTTGAGTTCGATCACGGTGATCAGCTGTTAGCATGTACAACCTCAATAAAACATGGCACAAATGTCTGTTAGAAGATACTGCAGTGGTTAACAAGCAACAAAGCACAGTATAATCCTGTATGGAACAGTCTGCCTTAATTAACCGTGATCCTGTGTGTGTTTGTGTTCGTGTGTGGGCTCACGAACACAAGCTCACAATAACAGTGGTTTAAACACATAAATGCTAACACTTTCCAGTGAAATAAAAATGTACATAACGTCTACGAACAACTAATATTATTTAAATTCTAAATATAGTTCAAATCAACTATTAGAGTCACACATTAGTAAGGCATATAATATAAGACATGAACCAAGCTGTTTAGGTGTAACAATCAAAAGAAAAAGATGTAAGACTTTTACTTCCAAACGTTGAAAAAAGCTCAGGGCACGATGCTGTCTGCAATGGCCGAATGATATTGTTATCATAAGCGCCAATGCAGACGGACTATTTTTGCGGTGCATTGATGTAACAGTTGGTTGAAGGGCGTATAATAAATGAAAATAACATAACATAGCAGTGATCTAATGCTAGCTTACGCTGCTATTTATAAATGGTTGATTTATATAGGCTTGTAAGGTAAAGTTTTGTACCTGACAAGTTTCGGAAAGAGGGAAAACCATCTAATGAACTGGGAGGCAGCCAAGGTCATTAGAATGGAAAGCAACAAATTCCATTGGTGGATCAAAGAGGCGGTTTAAATCAGGAAGCGGTCCCCAAAGACTGTCAACAGGGACGAAGGAGCCTACCAACTATCCACACCTGGGACACAGTCCTGCAGGGCCGCCCCCGGCCGTTTGGTAGACATCCAGACGACAGGGGGCGCCCCGCCCTACCCCCGGCGCACACCAGGGGACACTGCCATCCCACCTGAACAATCCATATAACACGTCACAGACGACGTCTCGCTAACATTACGTGACACCTCTGATGAAGGCTGCAGAAGCAAGGTAGCCGAAACTTGTCAGGGGCAAAACTTTACCTTACTAGCCTATATAAATCAACCATTTATAAAAACACTTCAGTAGGCTAAATGAACCTCTTCAACATATTACGCTGCTATCGTTTACGTACTGAGCTGACGGCTGCTTATGCTTATTCTCAAACTTGCTAAAAGTAAATTCTAGATTATATTCATGCACCTCTCACCTGGTAGTAGACAAATGTGGCCATGGTCGACTTTGATATCCCCCGAGATGGCAAAATAGACAAGACAAGACGCTTCCTGCAGGAACTTTTTTTTAACCCTGATGTGAAGATTGCGATTGAATCTTTATCTAAACGGAATTATGTGAGCGTCCCGTCGGTTGGCATCCCAGCGAGAGTGGAAATATTTTAGTCAGTGTTTGTTTTGTTGTGGGTTGTTATTGTTAGTTTGTATATATATCGAAAGCAAAACATGTTTTCCCTTTTCCAAAATTTCTGATTTTCCCAGAATTTTCGGTCATTTTCTCCCCATTGACAATCCAATCCAATCCACTTTATTTATATAGCACATTTAAACAACAAAATGTTTCCAAAGTGCTGCACAACAATATTAAACACAATTAAAAACAATATACAAAACAATGAATTGGAAATATACAATCGACTGCATATCCCATATTTCTCATCCAAATTGAACCTTTCCAACATCCACACACTCCACTCACCTTGGACATCCAAAGCTTGAATTTTTTCCAGTTCGGAAATCTCCCTTATTACCAGAAATTTCCCACCATTAAAAATGAATGTGCAATATACAAACATTTCCATTTCTCAACCGATTTGAACTGTTCCAACACCCACACACTCCACTCACCCTGGATATTCAAGCCAGCATGTTTTTCTAATTAATCAGAATTTCCAGGAATTTATTCCCATTCTAGGCAATATACAAACTTCTGCATACCCCACATTTCTAATCCAATACGAACCGTTCAAACATCCACACTCAGCCTGAACATTAAAGCCAGCATGTTTCCCGGTTTTGAACATTTCCTGAGTAACCAGAATTTCCAGGAATTTCTCCCCATTTCAGGCAATATAGAAACTGCATATCCCGCATAGCCCACATTTCTAATCCCATACGAACCCTTCCAACATCCACACACTCCACCCACCCTGGACATTCAAGCCAGCAGGTTTCCCGGTTCCAAAAAATCCCTGATTATCCAGATTTGCCAGGAATTTTCCCCATTGAAAATGAATGGACAATATACAAACCACTTCATATCCCACATTTCTCAACCAATTCCAACCGTTCCAACATCCACACACTTGCAACCATCTTAGAAGTATGCTAGCTGTTCCCCTGTTACCATGCTAATTTAGAGTGCTAACTTTTATGTTAGCATTTTAGCTCATTTCTGACTTTTCAACCAAATAATCATGGATTTCATCACTTGTTGCTACCTTAGAAGTATGCTAGCTGTTTCCCTGTCACAATGCCATTGTTAGCATGCTATGGTTTTATGCTTGCATATTTTCTAATTCCGTACTTTTTAACCTTATATTCATGGATTCCGTTAAACGTTTACGAGCCCTCTACCTGTCAGCGTGGTTTTGATTGTTTGATTGAAACTTTTATTAGTAGATTGCATAGTACAGTACATATTCTGTACAATTGACAACTACCGTATTTTTCGGAGTATAAGTCGCACCGGAGTATAAGTCGCACCTGCCGAAAATGCATAATAAAGAAGGAAAAAAACATATATAAATCGCACTGGAGCCCGGCCAAACTATGAAAAAAACTGCGACTTATAGTCCGAAAAATACGGTAAATGGTAACACCAGAATAAGTTTTTCAACTTGTTTAAGTCGGGGTCCACGTAAATCAATTCATGGTACAAATATATATACTATCAGCATAATACAGTCATCCCACAAGTTAATCATCAGAGTATATACATAGAATTATTTACATTAGGTACAATATTTATAATCATAGTGTAGCATAATAATATTAGCACGCTAACGTTTCATGCCAGCATTTTAGCTAATTGTATGTGTTTTAAGATAATAATCATGGATTTCATTACTTGGTGCTGTATTAGGAGTATGCTAGCTGTTCCCCTGTTATCATGCTAATGTTAGCATGTTAACATTTTCTTGCTAGCATTTAAGGTAACTTTGTACTTTTCAATCAACTAAACATGGATTTTGTTACTTGTCCCCATCTTAGAAGTATGCTAGCTGTTCACCTGTTAGTATGCTAACTTTGTATACCAGCATTTTAGCTAATTGTATACATTTAGAGCTAATAATCATGTATTATGTTACTTTGTACACTCTTTGAATATGCTAACCCATCTAGCTATAGCAACAGTTAGCATTTCAAGATTCAAACTACATTTCAGTACAACTTTTGCTCTTTATCTTTCAAACCATTTCTAACTTTTACCTATTTTAACCTTTAAACCATTTCTACAGTCCACTAGTACATCAGTTCAGCATCAGCTCAACATTTAAACCATTTCAACATTCGAACCATTCCTTCAGTTAAACAATTTTACCATTTAAACCATTTCTATATGTGAACAATTCTTGCATTCATTCTACAGTCCATCAGCATTTCAGTTCAGATTCAGCATTGGAGCATTCACAAACAATTTCTACAGAAATTGCTTCATCTAGTATTGCTTTACATTTGTTACCCTAAATCAGGGGTGGGCAAACGTTCAGGCTCAGGGGCCACATTGGCTTTTGAAATTTGACAGACGGGCTGGGCGAGCACATGATGCCTTTCAAAGCATATCATATCTGCTGAGAGTGGAGTAGACTTCCCAAACATGGGCTATACATCTATTTTCAACAATATCATATCAGAACCCCAAAGGAACACAAAAATGGTATTACAGGGTTAACATTTACATTATCTTTCAGTGGGAGCAGTGTTGGTGATCACCCTTTTTTTGCCAATGCGTCGAAGTCTAGTATCAGCTTTGTTGTGGCAATTCTCAAAACAGATCTTTGCTTAATTTTGTTCTAATATTTGTTTTAATATTTGTAGTTTGCCCATTCCTGCCTTAGATGTTTATATTGTCACTTTAAAGAAACTTAACTGAATAAAAAAAAAAATATATATATATATATATATATATATATATATATATATATATATATATATATATATATATATATATATATATATATATATATATATATATCCTTTTTTTGCCAATGCGTCGAAGTCTAGCATCAGTTTTGTTGTGGAAAAACTGATACTAATTTATATTGTATATTGTATTAGTACTGTGATATTGTACCGTGAGATTTTGATAACGTTACAACATTAATACAAGTAATTAAAGAATACAAATAACAATTTACCATTTGAAAGTGTTTAGTAAATCTTAACTTTAAAAAAAGTTTTTTGTACACCACTTGTTGATTACTGCAGAAGGAAGTTTGTGAAGACAAGCAAAATAAAAGAACTTTGAGAGGAAAAAAGTTGTTCTCTTTACTCCCACAAAACATACCAAAAAAGAAGCAAAACTGTGGCCCTAAAACCGAGGTACGGACTGTAGTGTGAGTTACCTGAGTTTTATGTCGTCCACAGCTCCTTTACCACATGGGGTCCCCCAGGGCTCAATCCTTGCCCCAATTTTATTTGCGCTTTACCTTCTCCCCCTTGGTTCTATTTTTAGGAAGTACAGTATTGCATTTCATTTTTATGCCGATGATTGCCAGATTTATTTTCCCATGGCACAAAATAACACGGTTCAACGTCTTATTGACTGCCTGCACGACATCAAAGTCTGGCTTTCAGCTAACTTCCTGAGCCTAAATGAAGATAAAACAGAAGTTATGTTGTTCGGTCCAAGTCGCTCTCCCTCCCCCAACGTTGACCTCGGCACTCTGACCCCGTATCTCAGCGACTCTGTCACAAACCTGGGGGTAAAGTTTGACTCAGATTTTAAATTCGAAAAACAAATCAGCAGCGTCGTTCAAAAAAGTTTTTATCAATTACCGGTACGCCAAATAGCGAAAGTGAAACCGCTTCTATCAAGACATGATCTTGAGAAATTAATCCACGCTTTTATCTCGACTCGTCTTGATTATTGTAATGCCCTGTATGTAGGCATTAGCCAGGCCTCCCTCGCCCGCCTGCAGCTCGTGCAGAACTCTGCTGCTCGTCTGCTAACACAGACCCGCAGACGTGAGCACATCACCCCTATTTTAGCGTCCCTTCACTGGCTCCCTGTGCGTTACCGAATACATTTTAAACTCCTTTTATTTGTTTTTAAATGTCTAAACAACCTCGCGCCAACCTATCTCTCCGACCTCCTTCAGCCTTACTGCCCCACCCGATCCTTAAGATCAGCCGATCAGCTGCTGTTGACGGTCCCTGACACAAGGCTGAAGCTTAGAGGTGACAGAGCTTTCGCCGTTGCTGCTCCCAAGCTCTGGAACGACCTACCCCTGAGTGTTAGACAAGCCTCCTCTCTTCCTGTTTTTAAATCTCTCTTAAAAACATACTTTTATTCCATGGCTTTTAACACTGAGTGATATCCATCCTGCAATGGCGCCCCATAATACACCTGCTGTGATCCTGTTTTTATGTTTTTATTAATTCTATTTTAATTATTTATTTTTTATCGTGTTCTGTTTGTGTTGTGTTGTGTTTGCTCGGTACTCGTTTTATCTTTTAACCTGCTAATTGTACAGCACTTTGGCTACCCCTGTGGTAAATGTTAAATGTGCTCTATAAATAAAGTTGATTTGATTTGATTTGATTTACCTGCTCCGTTTCACCTCCAGTAAACACAATTATAGATATGAACAAAATGACAGTTGTCAGCTGTTAGCATATATTATCACTTTGATCAAACATGGCGGAAATGTCTGTTACAAGATACTGCAATAGTAAACAGTAGGGATGCAACAGTACTGGGTATAATCCTACATGGGACAATCTTCCTTTAATAAAAAAAAAAGTGATATTAAGCATGATCAGATGATATGAAAAAATTAATCATGATAATTTTTTTCGCCATATTGCCCAGACCTTTAACATCAACATCAACTATTTTACTTTTTGCTCAGAAAGGGGGAGACGTAGTAAATCAGTCATTACTCTCTTTATGTCTTGTTTTACACTGTCTGCGTCTTTTGCAAGTACCAATTGATAGCTTTTTTTGTGTTGTATCACAAGGACCTGCGAAGGAAAAAAAGGAGGAGACTATGGTCACATGAGCCATAACTCAGCCGTTCCTGGTCAGTCGTCTCCCAGGCCTGTCGTTATTCCCCGCATCAACACCACCGTCCATCACAACAACAATGTCGGCTTCATTGGGCCACAGCTGCCCCCACACTTGGCCAAGGTAAAACTAACCCCTAAACAAAATGTACTATAGGTGGATAGTTTGACACTGCGTTTTATTCCTTCTGCAGAATTCCCTCCACATAAATGGGAGTGGAACTCTGAGGGACTATCCCAAGCCCAGCACCAGCTGCAGTGCTGTTGGAAAACCGAACCACAGTGTGGCCTCCTCCTCCTCCTCTTCCTCTTCCTCTTCTTCTTCTTCTTCTTCTTCCATCTCCCACTCGGCCAGCCAGCCTTCAGTGATCCCAGACCAAGACAAGCGCCTAAAGCTGTCATTTAGCATTGGGCAAAGCAAACTGAATCGGGCAGCCCCTCCCTTATCTTCTGCCAGCAGCTCCTCTGCCTCCGCCTCCTCGCAGTCTACCTCAGATGCTTACTTCATCCCTCGTCAGATTAACCATGTCAACGGCACGCCACGTACTAATGGAGATCAGCAGGGCGGTGGTAATGGAGCGTCCTTCCTGGTACCGTACAGCCAAGAGTCTTCAGAGGAGTCGGACCAGGAGAACGGCGGCTCTCTGGATAACGGCTGCTCAGTGAAGGGTCACCTGAATGGAAATAAAAAAACATGGGATGACCAATCAGCCAACGGGGAGTTAGAAGTTCACCACAACGGAAACTGTTTAAACGGATTTACACACAGTATCTCTAAACCCAGTCAGAACGGGCACCATAATGGACATCACAAAGTCAACGGGCATAATAGTTTTGAAAAGGTAATTTTTTCTTTCTTTCTCAACATTAGGCACATCTGCATACTTTAATGACTGAAAACAATACCCCAATTAGGCAGCTCTTAAATAGAATTGATATTTTTTTTACATATCAGTGAAGGCATAATTTTGCTACTTCTCTTGTTTTGGACGTAGAAATGTGTCGATCGATAGGCCACTGACCAGTAATGGACGATTTTCGTGAAAAAGTATGTGATGGTCATTGCCGATGAATGCATTTTATTGCTGATCAAAAATGCCGATCCCCTCTGGCTGACACTATTTATTTTTAGTCCCCCAGCTGACAAGCAGCTAGCAGCTAATTATGTATCTCCATACCGTGTGGAGATGCTTCTATAAGCAAATGATAATCACTTAGATTACGGCAAATAAACTACATATCTTTGTGTCCAAAATGTCATTATCACTGGAGATCGAGCATGGTTAAATAAGGAAGTAGTTTAAATATTGTGTTAACCATCACGGTTGCTCAATATAGAAAATATACATAATAAATTATCTAAATTTGGCCAACGATAGTATTAAAAGCTCTATCGTAATGCATGTTAATGACACATTCTAGCTTTGTGACAGCGACAAGCGAACAAACGCATCCTCAGAAAATTTGAAGTAGCAGCATTGGTATGAGCAATAATGCGCTTGTATATACTTCGTATTGGGTCCATATGCAAATTTGTAGAAGTGCCCAAAAATAATGTAAAATATCCAAACAGAAGAACAAGTACCGAATTTTTCGGAGTATAAGTCGCACCGGAGTATAAGTCGCACCTGCCGAAAATGCATAATAAAGAAGGAAAAAAACATATATAAATCGCACTGGAGCCCGTCCAAACTATGAAAAAAACTGCGACTTATAGTCCGAAAAATACGGTACTCTTAAAATTTTACCAAAAGTGTAGATAGAACCGTGTTACAACAGAAAGTACCCAGATAGTAACACTAAATTAACAAGAAGAATAACAACAATTTTGAGAAAATAATACAACTGGATAATACGCATTGTTACCGCATGCATCAGCAGCTAAATTAGGAGCCCTTGTAACCTGTGTTAAAATGGTTATATTATTGTTTAAATACCAAATAATATGTTGTGATGTATATCGTCATCGTAGGAGGCGATATAGATTTTAGGCCATATCCTCCATCCATACTCTCCATAAATAAATTTAAAAATGTAAGTTACCGGTAATACACGTGATTGGTATTGGTATTTGTACTGTTATCCTTGTGTAAGTGGACACAAGCTCACAGCAAGCCAAATTCCATCCAAAATTAATACGGGAGTAAGGAAGTAGCATCCAAGCTACAAGTGCTTTAATTGGCGGCACTGTCAAATTCAGTATGAACCATGAGTGAAACTAAAGCAAACATGCAAATTATACATATATAAATGACTGCATTGTATTAAGCATCCTTATACACAACATGGAATTATTCAGAAGTTCTTCAAAGGCACAAAACATGAAGCAATTGTGATGCAAATACAAGTTTACAAACTTGACAATTTAAATGAATTCAGTACAATCGAACATAGTGTATATACAGTAGGTCTTAATACCTTTTTTGTAAAACAAATACAGAATACAGATGATGCTTCAGAAGGTGCAAACAGGAAGTTTGCGAGAAGTTGGAAAAATGCAGCTTTCAGCTCAGATGTGATTGATTAACTGATTTCCTACTTGACCACCAGGCTCTTTGAAGTTAATTTTATAACATGGGTTCTGGTACTTTGATACCACTGTCATGGTAAAATAAAACCATGTGCCGTATGGACACCAAAGTGCATTCCACACAATGTCACTGTGCATGTCTAAATAAAGACAAAAACAAAATGCACTTCAGAAGAAAAAAAGGCAGAATAGTGTTGGTTCTGTCGTTGGTCGATCGCACTTATGGATGATCATTATCTGAAATGGCAGCATAAAACCCTGATCGGAACATCCCTAATTGGATCTTATTCAATTTTGTAAGTGTACATATGAGTCTCAACCATTAATTAGCTCATCTAAATGACATGTTTTGTTCTGCCTTTCAGGTATCTGTTAGTTATGATTGCAGTTTGCCGTCTGAGGCGACTGTCACTGTGAATGGACAGGGAGATGAACACTTTTACTCAAGGTAACATTCCAATAAATATACAATATGTAGAATACCACACACCGTATGTTTAAGGGTTAGTCATCATACGAATCTGTCTTTGTGTTTTCAGCAAAGAGGAGGACCAGCCCACTTCTGTTCAGAAGATCCAAACTGCTGCCAGCGAAACCCAGCACACCTCTCCTGACATAAGGGCTACAGGTGCATCTGATCCGCTGTCTCAGCAAACGGCCTCCAACAATACCGTTGTTTCCATTAAAAGCAGTTCCTCGGCATCGAATGAATCTGTGTCCACCAGTCCTGCAGCCTTAACCACCTCGCCAGACTCCTCCCTCAGTACCAGCGGAGTCTCTGCAGCTCTGCAGAAAGTTAGCATTTGTGCTGATGAAGGCGTGGACGTACCGTTGACCAATGGTTCATCAAAGTCCTCTGAGGGGCATACTGACCTGAAAGACCAGCACCAGTCCAGTCCCCCTTCTCGGACCTATGACAAACGGTCGTCCCGCGAAAGAGGGAGTACTCGGCCGTACTCGTCTGACTGGAGCAGGGACAGAGAGAGACACTATAGGGACCGGAGTCAGGAGCGGGACAGTCATCGTTACAGACGGGACTACAGAGACATCTACCGCCGCTCATACAGGAATCAGGACTATTATTACCACAGGGACTGGGAGCGGCGCTCTCACTACCCCAGAGAACGGGACCGTGACAGGGGTTCGCAACATTACCACTACAATCACCACCATCGAGGACGGGAAGACCGCGGCTACCAGCGCAGAGGCTACGGTCACTCCCACCGCGAGGAGTCGAGCAGTCGCTGGAAGCGGGAATATCGCGGCGTGAAGGACAATGTTAGGGAAAGGGACTACTACCAGTCGTCTGCGACGATGCCGGAATCATACAAGTCAAAGAGCTCACCGCATCGGCACGCTCCTGTGTGGGAGGATCAGAATCACAATAGGAGCGGCCGTTCTGCAAGCTCTGAGGAGTACCATAGCAAGAAACACAAAAAGAGCAAGAAAAAGAAGAATTCCAAGGATAAAGAGCGTTATCGTGACAGTGGGTGAGTAATTCCATGTGCTTGCACTTGCACCACTTTTTAATGATGTTGGAACTGTATTGTAACACATTTATAGGTTAATGGTATGAAAATGTCAAGGTTATCGCGGTATCGTTGAATCTGCTCAAAATGTACTGAAACACACACTGAGATCTTTAGATTTTTTTTTAAATAACTTAAATAGACACTCTTAGAAAGCCCACTATTTTGCATGTTTTGTTTGTCTTATTCTTTACTGGGTGATAAGTGTTTTGGCGGGCGTTGTGGCGTCATACTCTTTTTAGCAGCTCATGAACGCAACGTAAATACACCTTTGTGTCATATTCCTCCCAGTATAGAACGACCACTCTGTGCTTTGACACCACAGCTTGTAGGTTCAATGTACAATATCAAATAGCTTAGTTGCTCAGCCAGCAACTTGTTTAGATTAAGGTATGTTGTTTCTTAATGGGGAAGGACGTTAACGTCTCTTGTATTCATCTTTGCATTTAAGCTGGTGAGCTAGCGCCAGTTCGTCCGTGGGTTTATAAAAGTGCAGTTATCAATCACGGTATTTGGATAATTTTTTTTTTTTTAAACGGTAATACTGACCGTCGGAAGTTTTACTGCGGTTCTCATTACAACCGTTTATCGTTACATCCCTACTTGTTTACTCCACTTTTGAAGGGGTCATAATAGGATGTTTTCTCTCTACATTTAAAACACTTCCTTGTGGTCTAAATAACATGTAATGGTGGTGCTTTGGTCCAAATTTTCCATAGATTGTTTTTTACCGATCATCTTCAAACCGTTTTCTGACTGTCTCTTCAGAATGTGCTATTTTATGGCTGGTCTCATTTATGTACCAAAGCCCCCCCAAGCGACTGCGTCTCCACAGCGTCAGCTATGTTGTGGTTTTTAGCGCTTCCATATGGAGTCTGACAGATATAAGTTAGAACTATATGCTACTGTATTTTAGGGCTGGGCAATATGGCCGAAAATTATATTACGTTTTTTATATTGATCGATATCAATAATTATGGATACTTTTTATGACTTATTTAAAGCTTGCCAAGTAAAACAATTTCCAACGAGACACTAGAGGGCAGTAGTGTATATTGAACACTACATAGACTAGTTTGGGAAGCTACTCGTTAAACGGACACATTGTGTCAGGATGTTGCCGCACGGTCTGCATTAAAACCAACAAAACTAAAGATAAGTTTCTGTTATTGATATATCAAGATATCACAGTTTCTCTTCTCACTCCATGCAGTGAATCCACAGCAACAGAAGAAACGGCTTAACCACATTAGTGTTATGAGAGTAGTGTGTGTGTGTGTGTGTGTGTGTGTGTGTGTGTGTGTGTGTGCTCCTTTAAGAATGGCAGTGTGTTGGGTGAGTGGAGTGGAAGAGTGCAGACAGCAAGCAGTAGCATGCATGCAGCAGTAGTGGCGAATGGCAAATTATTAGAATATTAGAATAAAGCGACTAAATTGTCACGAATCGGCGGCCTTGTCATTCCCACCTGAAAGCAGAGCTTAGCAGGCCCATTGTTGGGTAAAGTAAAGGGTTTGGAGGGAACGTCTCCCCTGCGCTCCTCGACTACGGTCTGGGACTGGAAGCCGAACAGCAGGAAAAGTGTAACACTCGGTAGGTGATACTGTTACGTGATTGGCTGTTAGTGTGTCCCTCCCATTGCGCAGTGACACTTCCTGTTTCCTGTATTCCCAAAGCACCAGTGACTTCATGAAACTAATCTTGCTTAGTGATTTCTGGTTTCTTCCGACCAAAAAATATAAATATATATCCAATATTTTATCGAACGCATTTTATATCGATATCGATTGTCTATCGCGATATATATTGCTATAGTATTATCGGCCCAGCCCTACTTTGTATTACAAATGGCAACAACGGAAGGTGCATGTACGAACCAGTCTGCCCCACGACAAGAGGATAGAGAAAAAGAAGGAACCTATTGAGTACAAGTTTGGACAACAACTGACTAACAAAGCTTTTCGGGTAAACCTCTTACCATATATGGAGATATCCGCTGACGTAGGAAAAATACATCACTAAAGTCTCAAATTCACAAATCCTAAAAGAAAAGTTGGTTTTGCATAATATGACCCCTTGAAGAGAAGAGACGCTGAAATGGTTGGTTTTTTGGTTTTAAGTCAAACAAAAACCTTCCTTCCACGTGGAAATGATACCACCTCTGAGCCGCCCCGAGTTGGATAATCCTGCGTTGCGTACATGCCCACCACCTCCCGGGGGCAAGCGTTGGAAAAACAAAACAGGCTTTAAAAAAAATGCCTAGTGCTCTGCTTGTTTAATTTGATTTTGGGGTTTTCTTCAGCTAATTTTCCTCGTATAATGTTGCTAAAATGTGAGGGTAATGTTAGCGCTGTAGCTCACAAAGCTATGCTGCATTGTTGTAATCTGATATAGCACATCTATTATGTTATGTTTTTCAGTCGGGCTTACTAAATCACTTTTAACCTAGACACACTTTCAATACACTATTAGTGGACATGTGCAATTTATTCAAACTAGCTGAAGGGTAGAATAATATGGTACCTTTTTAACATGTGCGTTATATTCACCGCTCCCCCACCAGGAGCTCCGACCAAGACTCAGACAGAGCCTATGAACTCAAAAAGAAGAAGAAAAAGAGGCGGCATCAGAGTTCGCAGCACAGTCCGGACTCCCGTAGCGAAGAAAGGGAGAACCGCAAGCGTCGACACTCTGACACGACCAACACCAGACGCGATGACAACGGTTGTTCGCCGGAGAAATGCCGCCGCATCGACTATGCCGATGCCAACCGCGGTCACCTGGTCCCCTCACACAGCACGTCCCCCGCTGCAGCTGCTCAAGGTCCATCTCACAGCCACCTTAATGGACACACAGGTGATACACACAACACAACACAAACAATGTGGAGGCATCCAGCTTACAATGTGTTGTTTGCTTTTCTTGTTTAAAGGAAACGGTTACAGCCAGGCCAACGGTGTTTTCCACTGATGGTTCAGTGAACTGAGCTGTACAATGAAGCACTGGCCGTGAGTACTCATTCTGCTTTTCTACGCTAATAAAGTACACATCACATACATGAACACCTCTCCTTTTTTCCCTCCAGACCCTCCCGCCCCTCCCTGCCGATACACACAGCAGAGGAATGATTCATCGACGTGGTGCTTCGTTGGGAGTAATCGTATTTTTACCACAAGTAATGTGTTTTAAATGTTCACTTTTTAAGGCGTTGATTGAGTCGCAGTAACTCTCCTATTCCCGTTTTGACATAACATGATGACAGATATTAATATATATACATAATACGAACACAAACAAAGCCTGGAGCTTAAACACATGTCAACTGCTGCTCAGTGGAACTCAGGACTTGGGAAAGAAAACTCCTCATCATCCTCCTCTCGCTTCACGTTTGATTGGAAAGAAACAAAGGGAAACCAATGTGCTGCTGAAGAGGAGCTGGGAAGGTGGGCGCCACATGATGATTTTGAGTTTTATTTTCTATCATCACCACTGGCTGCCCGCTAACAAAAGCCGCGGGCCAAAGCGTCATTCTGAAGACACAAAACGAGCAAGGCGTCGCTTACTGATGCCTCCTCGTCATTACCTGGACAGACTTGAGCACATTTCCCAGCTTTTCATTTCATTGTTTTGTGAAGCCTAACATTCACACTCTTTGGTTATTTACGTCATTCCTGCGTGTCTCAGCTCACAAAAAAAAATGTGCATACAAAATGTAATCACAGCTGTGTGGGACCATCGGTTTGCTTTTAAAAGGGAGGGGGGGTCCAGTTCTCGTCTTCTAGCATCATAAGGAATACTGTGAATTTAATTTTTGAACTGTACTATCAGTTACTTTTATATACAAAACTCCTGTATCAGGATTATAAATAGATGTGCTTCTGTTTGTTTGTTTTTGTTTTTAGGCAAACTCGTTCTTCAGACTAAATTCAGTCATGAGTATGGATTGTGAACACTTGTGTTATTCCTTTAATTTAGCATGTCAGCATTTATACATTGTACAAGGTAAATGCCTTAAAATACATTTGGTAATGTCAGAAATTGGACTGTTGTCTTTTGACTTGTGTGAAAACTGCACTGAAAAACGGGTTAAGAAAGAACTATTTAGCAGGTTAAGAAAAGTTTACTTTTTTTTTTTTTTTTACAAGAGATTGTAGTTCAACAACCTTGTGTACAAGGTGAATAAGCACTTACAATGAATGAGAGTTCAGAATTTTCTGTCCATAGGTTTAGTTATTTTACAATTTATTTATTTTTTCAGAAAAATCTCATAAGTTTATGAAATAACCAAAGAACTGCGCTGAGCAGTCAAATCATTTTTGCATTTTTACTATATCGCTAAAAAATAACTTACAGATACAATATGTATTTTGAGGCATATGTGCCTCTGTGGTTGTGAAAGTGTATTGTCAAATGACCATAAAAGGATCGACAAACTACGTAAAAGAACAAGGGGAGAAAAGAACTATGTACATCATTTTCATGCAGACTGTAAACTGGTGATTTTGTTAAAATAAATTGCCAAGTAATTATCAGGAAAAGATGAATCTTCCTAAAATGTGTCTGATTGGAATTGCTACTTCATTACCAAATAATAGTGCAAAAGTTCTAATTTGCTAACCAATTTTCCAACAATATCATAAAAGATTAGGAGTAGATCGGTGTGTTTTGCATAAACAAATCAGACCAGCTGATTACTGTACTTCGACTGAGGCTTCTTATGGGTTCATAGCTGTAGTTCCTTATAAATCCCACCAGAGGGCTCTATTAGATGGAGTTCTTTAAAAGTCCAACAGAGGGCTCTCTTAGATGGAGTTCTTTATAAGTCCACCAGAGGGCTCTATTAGATGTAGTTCTTTATAAGTCCACCAGAGGGCTCTATTAGATGTAGTTCTTTATAAGTCCAACAGAGGGCGCCACCCGCACATGAAATGCAAAAAAAGTGGTTCCATCCTCATTCCTCTCTTTTGCTGGTTCCCATCAACATGTAAAAGTGTATATATTTAAATCTACAACTGTTCACGGGTGAGAGAGATTTTAAGGAGGTCCCACGTAGAAAAGTCACTCAATACACAAGATTTCAGTGGCAGTGATGCAACTGGAGGTTTTCTTTGGCTACTTCTTATTGGCTATCCTCCTCTTCCTAGTGGCCAACATGTCGTAGAAAGGATCCCTGCTGATGCTGGCTCTGCGAAGACAAGAGGTAAGAGTTAGTGCACAATCTCACCCTATGAATAATGGCGCCTTTGCATAAATAATACATACACAATTGAGTAGTGAGTTTATGTGTGCGTGTTACTAAAGGATGCACCATTAAAGGGCAATGCACTGGTTTACATTTTAAGTGGGTTGTTGCGGTATTCAGGAACAGGCTGTGTTTACATTAGGGTATGGGTCCTTAAAAACTGGATTCACATCTGAATCCCGATTCCAATTCATAATTTTCAGAAATCTAAATAAAACAATTTAAAGACGACAATAAAAAGACGTTTTTTATGCAATCTCCGTGCTTATTCGTTAAAGCCATGAGAGCTTTTGTAACCTGTTTTAAAAAGGTTTTACCGTTTTTATACCAAAAAATATTTTGCAAAAATCAGTTTGAATCAAGAATCGATTCTGAATGCAACCGAATCATTGATTGTTGTAAGATTCACATCCCTATTATCATTTTACACCAAATAACATATTGCGAGAATTGGCTTGAATCGAGAATGATTTTGAATTAAGAATGAATGCAGAATTGAATTGTCACCCAAAGATATGGAATCAAATCGAGAGTTGTTGCAAGATTCACATCTATTATATATATATATATATATATATATATATATATATATATATATATATATATATATATATATATATATATGTATGTGTGGGGAAAAAAAATCACAAGACTATTTCATCTCTACAGGCCTGTTTCATGAGGGGGGTACCCTCAATCATCAGGAGATTTTAATGGGAGCATTCGCATTCCATGGTTTATATAGGGCACAGAGTGGGTGGGTACAGGCTGGCTTAGGGGCGTGGTGATTGGCTCATGTGTTACCTAGGAGGTGTTTCCGTCTATGGCGGCATGCTGTTACAATTTCGCTGCGCTTGTTGAGGGATGACAGGTCTGGACGGTAAATAATAAACAGTTTCTCTTTCTAGCATAGGTTGCATCTTTTATTACCACTATTGTAAGGTGTGCTGGATGCAAGAATTTGCCATGTTATTGAATATTCAACATTATTGTCTTTGAGGTCCCAAATGTGTTTGCTGAGTTCTGTGGTATTTCGCAGGTTTTTGTTCCTGAAAGAAGCCTTGTGATTGTTCCATCTGGTTTTGAATTCTCCCTCGGTTAATCCTACATATGTGTCGGATGTGTTAATGTCCTTGCGTATTACCTTAGATATATATATATATATATATATATATATATATATATTTTTTTTTTTTTTTTTTTTTTTTTTAAATATAATATATTGCGAGAATCTGTTTGAATCAAGAATCATGTTGAAGTGAGAATCGATTCTGAATCGAACTGTCACCCCAGGAGTCGAAACCAAATCAAACCAGGTGTTATTGTATAGATTCACAGCCATATTATAGTTTTCATTCCAAATAACATATTTCGAAATTCGGTTTGAATCGATTCTCAATTGAATCATGATCTGCTAGAGTCACATCCCTACGATAGTTTTTATACCACATAACATATTTTGAGGAATCAGTTTGAATCAAGAGTCAATTCTGAATTGATTTGTCATCCAAATATTCCAAATCAAATTGTGATTTGTTGTGAAATTCACATACCTATTATAATTTTTATACCAAACAACATATTGCAAGAATCTAATTTAATCGGGACTCGTGTTCAATCGAGAATCGATTCTGAATCGAATCGTCACCCAAAGAATTGGGATCGACTCGTGAGTTGTTGTAAAATTCACATCCCCAATATAATTTTTATACCAAATATCATATTTCCAAAATCGGTTTGAATCAAGAATCGTGTTGAATCGAGAATGGATTCTGAATCGTATCGGAATCAAATCGTGAGCTGTTGTAAGATTCACATTCCTATAACAATGTTTATAGCAAATAATATAATGCGAGAATCGGTTTGAATCAAGAATCGTGTTGAATCAAGAATTCTAAATCGAATCGCCAATCAAATCATGGGTTGTCGTAAGCTCCGCACATAATTTTTAGACCAAATAAAATATTTGGCGAATTGGTTTGAATCAAGAATCGATTTTGAATCAAATTGCATCCCAAAGATTCGGAATCAAATTGTGAGTTATTGTAAAATTCACATCCCTATTTTAATTTTTATAGCAAACAATACATTGCGATAATCTATTTGAATCAAGACTCCTGTTGATTTCAGAATCGATTCTGAATCACATCATCACCCAAAGGATTGGGATCAAATTGTGAGTTGTTGTAAGCTTCACATCAGCCTTGTATTTTTTGTACCAAAACACATGTTGCGAGAATCAGTTTGAATCGAGAACCGTGTTGAATCGAGAATCGATTTCAAATCGAATCAGAATCGAATTGAATCAAAGGTAGGATTCACATCCTTATTCTAATTTTAATAGCAAATAACATGTTGCGAGAATCGTGTTGAATCAAGAATCAATTTTTAATCAAATCGTCATAGGAATCAGAATCAAATTGAGTCGTGAGTTATAGTAAGATTCACTTCCATATGGATTTTCTTTATGGACATTAGAATTCATCATGTTTGCCAGTGGAGGTGCAGCTGAGAGGTGTGCTGACCTATGACCTCCTTGCACTTGTATTATAAGTAGCAGGCATACAGGGCAAATCACAGGACTTACAGTGTGTGTGTGTGTGTGTACGCGTGCGTGTGTATGTGAATGTGTTTGTGTGTTTGTAATCAAAGGGAAGTGTGCTTATCCAGCAGAGCGCCCTGGTTTGTTATCTATGTGAAAGTGTGAGAAACAGACTCCTGTTTGGTCACCAGTGTGTGTGTGTGTGTGTGTGTGTGTGTGTGTGTGCCTTCCGCAGTGTGTTTATGTTGGATATTCCTAACCTACACACTACGTGCAAGAGTGTGTGTCTCGCAGTCAAGGTCAGCCATGAGAACCTGACACGTGGGGATGTGGCTTAAGTGCACACACACACACACACACACACACACACAGACCCTTCAAGTGTAAATGGATCTATACGCAAACAGCCCCACTCACTTGATGGATTTGATCCATTCCTCCTTCTCCTCTTGCGTGGGGGCCGATATCCTGTAAACAACATGGTTGCCCTCCACCACTCGTCCGTCCGCTTCGGTTTTGCAGGCCTTGATCACCTGACCTTTGTGGTTGGGGTTGTAGAGCTCGAAACAGTTCTAGAGAGACACCACAGTGTGAAAAAACTACCCACAGACACTCAATAAGAAGATGCGTGTAAATTGTGTGTGCTTACAGGTTTTCTAGGCTCCTCCACCTCTCGGATACTGAGGTTCTCCAGGGGAATAATCCCACGTGGTTCTTTGTCCTGGAAAGAAACATCAACCAGACACTTACAGTATATGTGCATGCATGTACATATATAACAACTTTACAGTCATCTTTCAATAAATGTCTCAAAATTAATTATGACACAGTTTAATATTAGTTTAAAAAATTAATTAATATGCCATAAACCTCTATTAATGTCAGTTTTATGACATTTGCAAAATTTAATTTAGGTAAAGTCCATTATAAATGGGGGTCATTGTTTGACAATGTCTCTACAATTGATTAATAATAGTGCCATCAGGGTGCTCCAACATCCATCCATCTTCTACCGCTTGTCCCTTTTGAGGTGGCGGGGTGGCTGGCGTAAGGCGGGGTACACCCTGGACAAGTCACCACCTCATCGCAGGGCCAACACAGATAGACAGACAACATTCACACTCACATTCACACACTAGGGACCATTTAGTGTTGCCAATCAACCTATCCCCAGGTGCATGTCTTTGGAGGTGGGAGGAAGCCGGAGTACCCGGAGGGGACCCACGCAGTCACAGGGAGAACATGCAAACTCCACACAGAAAGACCCCGAGCCCGGGAATCGAACTCAGGAACTTCTTATTGTGAGGCACAATCACTACCCACTGTATCGCCGTGCGTTGCGCCATCAATCATCAAAAAATATGAATAGTAGAGATGTCCGATAATATCAGCCTGCCGATATTATTGGCCGATAAATGCGTTAAAATGTAATATCGGAAATTATCGGTATCGTTTTTTTTATTATCAGTATCGTTTTTTGTTTCGTTTTGTTTTGTTTTTTTGTTTTGTTTTTTAATTAAATCAACATGAAAAACACAAGATACACTTACAACTAGTGCACCAACCCAAAAAACCTCCCTCACCCATTCACACTCATTCACACAAAAGGGTTGTTTCTTTCTGTTATTAATATTCTGGTTCCTACATTATATATCAATATATATCAATACAGTCTGCAGGGATACAGTCCGTAAGCACACATGATTGTGCGTGCTGCTGGTCCACTAATAGTACTAACCTTTAACAGTTCATTTTACTCATTTTCATTAATTACTAGTTTCAATGTAACTGTTTTTATATTGTTTTACTTTCTTTTTTATTCAAGAAAATGTTTTTAATTTATTTATCTTATTTTATTTTATTAATTTTTTTTTAAAGTACCTTATCTTCACCATACCTGGTTGTCCAAATTAGGCATAATAGTGTTAATTCCACGACTGTATACAGGTAAAAGCCAGTAAATTAGAATATTTTGAAAAACTTGATTTATTTCAGTAATTGCATTCAAAAGGTGTAACTTGTACATTATATTTATTCATTGCACACAGACTGATGCATTCAAATGTTTATTTCATTTAATTTTGATGATTTGAAGTGGCAACAAATGAAAATCCAAAATTCCGTGTGTCACAAAATTAGAATATTACTTAAGGCTAATACAAAAAAGGGATTTTTAGAAATGTTGGCCAACTGAAAAGTATGAAAATGAAAAATATGAGCATGTACAATACTCAATACTTGGTTGGAGCTCCTTTTGCCTCAATTACTGCATTAATGCGGCGTGGCATGGAGTCGATGAGTTTCTGGCACTGCTCAGGTGTTATGAGAGCCCAGGTTGCTCTGATAGTGGCCTTCAACTCTTCTGCGTTTTTGGGTCTGGCATTCTGCATCTTCCTTTTCACAATACCCCACAGATTTTCTATGGGGCTAAGGTCAGGGGAGTTGGCGGGCCAATTTAGAACAGAAATACCATGGTCCGTAAACCAGGCACGGGTAGATTTTGCGCTGTGTGCAGGCGCCAAGTCCTGTTGGAACTTGAAATCTCCATCTCCATAGAGCAGGTCAGCAGCAGGAAGCATGAAGTGCTCTAAAACTTGCTGGTAGACGGCTGCGTTGACCCTGGATCTCAGGAAACAGAGTGGACCGACACCAGCAGATGACATGGCACCCCAAACCATCACCCAACCATGCAAATTTTGCATTTCCTTTGGAAATCGAGGTCCCAGAGTCTGGAGGAAGACAGGAGAGGCACAGGATCCACGTTGCCTGAAGTCTAGTGTAAAGTTTCCACCATCAGTGATGGTTTGGGGTGCCATGTCATCTGCTGGTGTCGGTCCACTCTGTTTCCTGAGATCCAGGGTCAACGCAGCCGTCTACCAGCAAGTTTTAGAGCACTTCATGCTTCCTGCTGCTGACCTGCTGTATGGAGATGGAGATTTCAAGTTCCAACAGGACTTGGCGCCTGCACACAGCGCAAAATCTACCCGCGCCTGGTTTACGGACCATGGTATTTCTGTTCTAAATTGGCCCGCCAACTCCCCTGACCTTAGCCCCATAGAAAATCTGTGGGGTATTGTGAAAAGGAAGATGCAGAATGCCAGACCCAAAAACGCAGAAGAGTTGAAGGCCACTATCAGAGCAACCTGGGCTCTCATAACACCTGAGCAGTGCCAGAAACTCATCGACTCCATGCCACGCCGCATTAACGCAGTAATTGAGGCAAAAGGAGCTCCAACCAAGTATTGAGTATTGTACATGCTCATATTTTTCATTTTCATACTTTTCAGTTGGCCAACATTTCTAAAAATCCCTTTTTTGTATTAGCCTTAAGTAATATTCTAATTTTGTGACACACGGAATTTTGGATTTTCATTTGTTGCCACTTCAAATCATCAAAATTAAATGAAATAAACATTTGAATGCATCAGTCTGTGTGCAATGAATAAATATAATGTACAAGTTACACCTTTTGAATGCAATTACTGAAATAAATCAAGTTTTTCAAAATATTCTAATTTACTGGCTTTTACCTGTATATCGGTTGATATCGGTATCGGTTGATATCGGTATCGGTAATTAAAGAGTTGGACAATATCGGAATATCGGATATCGGCAAAAAGCCATTATCGGACATCCCTAATGAATAGGTTAAAAAATTAAAAAATAAAAACTATGAACAATAAAAACATTTTTACATTATAATACTATTACATAACAAATACAAAATATTGAATTAGCTATATCTAAAATGTTTTTTATTGTCAATTATCTATGAACAATCCATAAAAAAAGTGTCCAACTATGCAAACGATGAGACCACTGTTATTCTTAAAATGATCTTTTATGAAGTAAACCTTTTAAATGGATATTGAATTATTGTTAATGTCTAGACGCTTTATATATATAAAAAACAACCTTACTAATCAAATCGAGTAATCCCTCCATCCATCCATTTTCTACCGCCTGTCCCTCTCTAGGGTCACGGCGGGGGGTGCTGGAGCCTATCCCAGCTGCACTTGGGTGAAAGGCGGGGTATGTTTTGAAAAATGTCTCTACAATCATAAAAAAAAAAGATGTGCTGTACAAATGATAGCACCACAATTGCTAAAAAAAAAAAAATAAGTAAAAAAAAATTGAATTCAAGTAAAAATTACAACAAAAAATATTAAATAAAATATAGAAAACAAAACTGATTAATGGTGGTGCCATTTGGGTGCTCTGAAAATCATCAGAAAAAGTCGATATAAATAGGAATGTATTTAAAAAATAAAAACTATGAACAATAACAAAAATGTAAATATAATTGACAAATTGACAAAAAAAATAAAAAATAAAAAAAATAAACACTTACTTAACAATATAACAAATGTTTAATTACATTTACTTTTTTTAAAAGTCATCATCAATCACCTTTGAACCATCCATAAAAAAACCTAATCCACAATACAAACTATTTCCCAACCACAGTACATGATATCATTATATACACTCATGTGAAATAGGACCATTACTAATTCCACACCTCTTCAATGTTTCTCCCACTAAAAGACTGAACTTTGTGGATACCACCAAACTACTATCTACCGTGCATTAAACATCACCTTATGCTTGAACCTGCACGTTGGATTTGCCCACCGAGGTGTGAGATGTTCAACCTGGTCACTTAGCGGACAGCACCTTAGGGAGACGTAACCATACACTCGCCACCCTCCTGCTATTGAACCATTATGTCTACAGGGCCAGATGTGTGTGTGTGTGAGTGTGTGTGTGTGTGTGTGTGTGTGTGTGTGTGTGTGTGTGTGTGTGTGTGTGTAAAGGGGCGGGGGGGGGACATCCTTCATGTCATTTCACTACTAATGAGGGGGCACTGCAAGGGGAAAGAAAATGCCCGAGGAAGAATGCTCACAGCTGGAGGAGAGAGTGTGTGTCTACACTAATGTTTGCAGACATGTACAGTGTGTGTGTGTGTGTGTATGTGTGTGTGTGTGTGTGTGTGTATGCGTGCATAAGGGGGATGGGGTTGTTCTCACAATGTTGGGGATGAAGTGACATCTAACGGGGCGGGGGGGGGGGGGGGGGGGGTACTTTGCACGGCCCGGGCCAGATGTGTGGCGTGCGTATAGTTTGCAGATGTTTCCCATGAGGATTCATGTTCGTTGCTGGCGTGAGGTTCATGTAGGTCAAAAGCGCGGTGGGGGGAGCGGATGAGGGGTTCAGTTAAAGAGGTGAAGACCTTGTGAATTTTTTTTTTTTTTTAAAGCTGCATGAGCTCTCTGTCTGAATTAGGGATGTCCGATAATGGCTTTTTTGCCGATATCCGATATTCCAGTATTGTCCAACTCTTTAATCACTGATACCGATATCAACCGATATATACAGTCGTGCAATTAACACATTCTTATGCCTAATTTGGACAACCAGGTATGGTGAAGATAAGGTACTTTAAAAAAAAAAAAATAAGATAAATAAATTAAAAACATTTTCTTGAATAAAAAAGAAAGTAAAACAATATAAAAACAGTTACATTGAAACTAGTAATTAATGAAAATGAGTAAAATGAACTGTTAAAGGTTAGTACTATTAGTGGACCAGCAGCACGTACAATCATGTGTGCTTACGGACTGTATCCCTGCAGACTGTATTGATATATATTGATATATAATGTAGGAACCAGAATATTAATAACAGAAAGAAACAACCCTTTTGTGTGAATGAGTGTAAATGGGGGAGGGAGGTTTTTTGGGTTGGTGCACTAATTGTAAGTGTATCTTGTGTTTTTCATGTTGATTTAATAAAAAAAAAAAAATTTACGATACCGATAATAAAAAAAACGATACCGATAATTTTCGATATTACATTTCAACGCATTTATCGGACATCTCTAGTCTGAATAGTTTTCAACTAATCCTGTTGCATGTAATGGCATAATACTGGAATTGCATCCCGATGACAACTGATTGGGGACGCTTGGTTCGGTGGAGCCGTGGTCATCATGTCTGCTTTACATACAGAAGGTCCTGCATTCAACCCCCAAAATGAAGTGTAATGACACTTATTCTGCACAGCGTCACAAATGTGGATAATTATGTGGGAAGGCTGCTTGTATTGTGGTCATCACATCTGTATTGTACACAAGAGCCCGGGTTCGATCCCCTGCATGTGTTCACTTTAATGCACAAAGCTGATTCAACATAATCAAGAATAGACTCAAATAATTAATCTGTGGGTGTAGTATGTGGAATGTTTTTCATTCAGATCAGGATTTACAGACGAGTGAGAAATGTGGATCTATAGTGTAGTGGTCATCATGTCTGCTTTACACGCACAAGGTCCTGGGTTCGACCCCCAGTGGAACCAACTTTAAATGATTAATGTATGCTGCGGAATATGACAAATACTTACAGTTGTGTATTCAAAGTAATACAGGCAGTTGTCCGTCAGTATAAACCACCTCCTCTTCCACGTCTTCACCCTGCCGCCTGCACAGAGAACAAACACAACGACAAGGAGTTCAAACTGAGGAAGTGTGTGTTGAGCAAAACGCTGTGTGAACCTGCTTGAGACCTATGCTCCACGTGCCACATCCGCTTGTAATCATCTGAATTCAAGGACTCAATCAGGGGCATGGCCTGCACACGCCTGTTTCCTTTCAGCCTGAAAATCACTGATGTACACGTGCATTTTATTTATTTGCTGGCAAATAATCGCCTTGGCAGAGACTTTGCGGCAAGAGTGACCGGTTGCATTTGTCCTCATGACTGGAAACTTCTTTTATCAAGACACACAATCGCACCATCTGCCAGCATGGTCTAATAAAAGTAGATTATTTGGATTAGTGGATATTGAGTGATGTAATTAACCCGCATAATACAAAACAACATTTTGGTTTATAGCAACGCACAGTCTGGATGGAACATGTCTGATGCCGACCTGACAGACTGTGCACCGCTAAACTGATGTAATCAATACGTAATGTTCACTTGACCCAGATTTTTTTCTACCGCAGCCAATGGTAAAATCAACGTTTTGTATTTATGAAGTAAGTGTTGTGCTTGCCGACTGGTGTTGGTTTCACTTGCTAAAGCGAAATAAAAAAAATCCACTGACAAAGTTTAAATCTGCATATTTTGCATTCATATTATTAAAAAAGTTAATATTGCTGATATTTTTCATAACATTTTTTAAATTAAAAAAATTATGATTTTTTAATATAATATTTTTTATGTTTGTAATTATATATTTAAAGTTGTGATTGCAGTCACAGCAAAATACATGTAAAAATGTTCAGCTGATCTATATCATTAGAAGCACTCAACAGAAGCACTTAGAATAGACTATTTTTTTTTTTGCAATGATATTTGAACCTAAAAGTGTTTTAACTCCAATTCTACAGACAATATTTCTAACAAAAAAAACAAAGGTGTATGCATTTGCAGGGTGTCCAGCGTATGCCAAAGCAGCAGATGGCGCTGTTACCATTTAAGAAACCCGAAGAAGTCATTTGCGGAACTTCAACAACAACACAAGTGAGTCGCGCGCGAGTTTAGAAACCAAAATGAAATCAAATGAGTTCCGCGCTCCCCGGAACTCATTTGATTGGTCGCTGCAAAGTCCCTTCTTCTTCTTCTTCTGGCTGTTCGAGCTGATTTCTCATGCAGTGCGCCACTTTTGCCCCCATCGGTTGCTGACGGAAAATGAATCGCTGTCTTGTTCATTATGACACCTGCTGAATAAAGGAAGCATGCTTAAGGTAAAGATGTGACGAAAAGTTGGCAACATCGCACTCGCCAGCCGTCAAATTGTACACACTGCCAGCAGCCAGGAAGCAGCGACGCTGAACCATACTTGCCAACTTTGAGACCTCCGAATTAGGGGGATGGGGGGCGGGGTTTGGTGGTAGCGGGGGGTGTATATTGTTTGGTGTGGGTTCACAGTGTGGCGCATACTTGTAACTGTGTTAAAGTTGTTTATACGGCCACCCTCAGTGTGACCTGTATGGCTGTTGATCAAGTATGCCTTGCAGTCACTCATGTGTGTGTAAAAACCGCATATATTATGTGACTAGGTCAGCACCCTCTTTGAATGGAGGAAAAGCGAACGTGACGACAGGTTGTAGAGGACGCTAAAGACAGTGTCTTTAAGGCTCACCCCCAATATTGTTGTCCGGGTGGAAATCGGGAGAAATTCGGGAGAATGGTTGCCCCGGGAGATTTTCAGAAGGGGCACTGAAATTCGTGAGTCTTCCGGGAAAATCGGGAGGGTTGGCAAGTATGCGCTGAACATCCACTTTTAGGGCTACGTTAGACTTGTTTTCCATGATATTAATACTGTTAAATACGATTAAATTGGGATTGCCAACTGCATGCTGTAGTCTATGCTATCACTATGTGGCCCTTTGTTGTGAAAAGGCGGGTTCTTCTTCACAAGCTGTAATGCTGTTTTCCTTCAGAAACTATTAGGAACCCTGATGATTTAAGTATGTGTGTGTGTTCATTATGACGTGGCTTATAACCTCAGCAAGCATTTCCTCCTAATGTCACAATTGAGGGGCAGCACGGTGGTACAGGGGTTAGTGCATGTGCCTCACAATATGAAGGTCCTGAGTAGTCCTGAGTTCAATCCCGGAATCGGGATCTTTCTGTGTGGAGTTTGCATGTTCTCCCCGTGACTGCGTGGGTTCCCTCCGAGTACTCCGGCTTCCTCCCACCTCCAAAGACATGCACCTGGCAACACTAAATTGGCCCTAGTCTGTGAATGTGAGTGTGAATGTTGTCCGTGTATCTGTGTTGGCCCTGTGATGAGGTGACGACTTGTCCAGGGTGTACCCCGCCTTCCGCCCGAATGCAGCTGAGATAGGCTCCAAAAGGGACAAGCGGTAGAAAATGGATGGATGGATGGTCACAATTGAGACCGCATATAATTATAATGTATAGATTGGGTGAATAGCTATGCTTGGCCGCCATTCTGTAGTTTTTGTTGTAGAGCTCATCATAGAGATCTCTCTGAGAAAAACTACAGATTTTGGCCATTTTGCAAGTTATGCAAGTAATCTATTAATAAAAGTAGCGATGTGTTTCCTTCAGGCACAAGCAAGAGACTTTGCAGCGACCAATCAAGTATTTCTTATAATAAATAAATAATCCGTTCATGAATGAGTATATCCGTTCGGCCACAGTGTTTAATGGAGAAGTCTGATCCACAAAATTTGCAGTCAGCATACCCCTTCCCCTTCGAGCTGTCCTGGATGAACTGAAGTTATTTTTTCCAATCATTTTGGAACTTGCAAGCGTACTTCTTCTTCATACTCGTCATCGCCATGTCTCTTCTTCGTTCTTCTGATTCGTTTCTGTTATGTTTTTGGACATTACTACTTGCCGTAGTTTTGAAGCAATGCATGATGGGAATCCAGAGGTTGTGTGTCAGTGTATTAACGTGCCGGCTGGAATAAACACACGCTGAGAAATAGCTCCGTGCCTGCCTACTTTATGTGTTATAGATAAACCTATGGATAACGGAGACATATATAATAGTCTCCTTTTCAGGTAAGAGAGGACGTTAAAGGCAGTGCCTTTAAGGCATGCCCCCAATATTGTTGTCCGGGTGGAAATCGGGAGAAATTCGGGAGAATGGTTGCCCCGGGAGATTTTCGGGAGGGGCACTGAAATAACGGGAGTCTCCCGGGAAAATCGGGAGGGTTGGCAAGTATGCTCATATTTGGAGGGTCAGAAATAAAAAAATATTAGACCACGTCTATTCAGCCACATCCTTTTATGAATTCATAGCTGGGGCTGATTAAAAACAAATTCAGTTGATGCATTTTGGTTAGGGATGTCCGATAATATCGTCATTCCGATATTATCGGCCGATAAATGCTTTAAAATGTAATATCAGAAATGAGTGAAGTGAAGTGAATTACATTTATATAGCGCTTTTTCTCAAGTGACTCAAAGCGCTTCACATTGTGAAACCCAATATTTAAGTTACATTCAAGCCAGTGTGGGTGGCACTGGGAGCAGGTGGGTAAAGTGTCTTGCCCAAGGACACAACGGCAGTGACTAGGATGGTGGAAGCGGGGATCGAACCTGCAACCCTCAAGTTGCTGGCACGGCCGCTCCACCAACCGAGCTATACCGCCTATTACCGGTTTCAAAATAATCAATATCGGTTTCAAAAAGTAAAATGTATGACTTTTTAAAACGCCGCTGTGTACACGGACGTAGGGAGAAGTACAGAGCGCCAATAAACCTTAAAGGCACTTCTTTTGCGTGCCGGCCCAGTCACATAATATCTACGGCTTTTCACACACACAAGTGAATGCAAAGCATACTTGGTCAACAGCCATACAGGTCACACTGAGGGTGACCGTATAAACAACTTTAACACTGTTACAAATATGCGCCACACTGTGAACCCACACCAAACAAGAATGACATACACATTTCGGGAGAACATCCGCACCGTTACACAACATAAACACAACAGAACAAATACCCAGAACCCCTTCCAGCACTAACTCTTCCGGGATGCTACAATATACACCCCCCGCAACCCCTTACCCCTGGTCACCCCTGTTCTGCGCTAGGGTTTCTAAACTCGCAGTCGGGCAAAAGCAAGTATACCTCGCTACAGCCACACAAAACTACTCTAAGTCACGGCCATTTTAAATCGCGTCCACAAGGACAACGGAAGCGAAGCGTGTCTTAAACACAAGTGAAGCTTGAGTTACACGTTACACGGACATCAGAAGAAAAAAAAATAGTACTGAAAATAAATCAAGGTTACGGTTATGACTAGGGTTGTCTACAGGGTGATTCAAAAAGAATACGCCAAAATCATCACTCATTTATTCAGTTCTAAAGCATTGTAATAAACTGAATCAATTGTCATTTGATACAGGCGTTCAATTGTAGGAAGACTGCGTGGTTATTTACCATCAAAATGGCGACTCCTCAACAGACGACGTTTTGTGTGCTCAAGTTTGCGAAAACAAATGCCATTGTCACGGTGCAGCGTGCTTTTAGAACAGAATTTGGCATTGATCCACCCCGTCGTGAGAGCATTCGACAGGGGGTTAAACAGAAGAGACTGGCTGCTTGTGTAAAGAAAAGAGTCCTGGAAGACCTCGATGACACGAAAGATCGAATAACAGCAGCAATCAACACGGTGGATCGCGTTTGGGAGGAATTCTCATATCGTCTTGAGCACTTGTAAAGCATGAAATAAATGCTCAAAGTTATATACAAGACATGTGTTCAAACTAGGATTTCTATTGTTTTTCATTTTTGAAATATGGAATAATAATTTTGGCGTATTCTTTTTGAATCACCCTGCATAATCAGCCGAAAAAGCAATACATTCAACAACCGAAATGATAACCAATGGTGCGCTGCATTAGCCATCTTGGATCACGTTACAAATCAAGTGTCCACTCTCGTGTTGTCAGCGCCACTATGGAGAAAGATATAGCTGCAGCGCAAAACTACTCTAAGTGCCCACAAGGGTGACGACAACAAAAGTGAATCGTGCTTTAAAGACATGGCCGCAGTGGCGCTGACAACGGAAAAGTGTACAATTAATTTGTAACGTGATCCAAGATGGCTCATGCAACGCACCATTGGTTGTTATTATTTCGGTTGTTGAATGTATTGCTTTTTCGCCTATATACAACCCTAACCCTAATCCTGACCCTAACCAAAACCTAACCCTAACAAAAACCCAAACCCAACCGTAACCTTAACTTATTTTCAGCAGTATTTTCAAAGTTTATTTCTGATTTCCGTGTTATATATTGTCTAGTCAGCTTCACTTCCGTTTAAGAGATTCTTCACTTTTGTTGTGGTCACACCTGTGGGCACGTCTTTAAGTAGACGCGACTTATACCTAAAGTGGGTGCGCCTTAGAATAGTCCTGCGCGGCCGCAGGAAGATATACTTGCCACAGTGGCGCTTAAAACGCGGGAGTGGACACTGGTTTTGTAATGTGGTCCAAGATGGCTAATGCAACGCACCATGGGTTGTTGTTATTTTGGTTGTTAAAAGTATTTCCTTTTTTGTCTGATTTATATACAACCTTAACCAAAACCCAAACCTAACCTTAACTTATTTTCAGCAATATTTCTTGAAATTATTTCTGATTTCCGTGTTATATATTGTCGCTGCAGCTTCACTTCTGTTCAAGACACGCTTTCGTTGACACGTCTTTAGGTGGACGCGACTTAGAGTGGGCTCGACTTAGACCTAGAGTGGGAGGGACTTGGACCTGAAGTGGGCGTGACTTAGAGTGGGCACAACTTAAAGTAGTTCTGCATGGCCGCAGCCAGATATACTTGCCACAGTGGCGCTTAAAACGCGAGAACGGACACTTGATTTGTAACATGGTCCAAGATGGTTCATGCAACGCACCTTCGGTTGATATTCTTTTAGTTGTATTGCTTTTTTGTCTGATTATCTGAAACCCTAACCCTAACCGCAACCTTAACTTATTTGCAGCAGTATTTTTTAAATTTTATTTCTGATTTCTTTGTTCTGTATTGACTCTCCAGCTGCACTTAAGACACACTTCACTTCTGTTGTTGTAACCCCTGTGGGCACGTCTTTAAAGGCCTACTGAAAGCCACTACTACCGACCACGCAGTCTGATAGTTTATATATCAATGATGAAATCTTAACATTGCAACACATGCCAATAGCTTACTAAAGTGCAATTTTAAATTTTGCGCGAAATATCCTGCTGAAAACGTCTCGGTATGATGACACCGGCACGTGACGTCACGGATTGTAGAGGACATTTTGGGACAACATGGTGGCCAGCTATTAAGTCGTCTGTTCTCATCGCAAAATTCCACAGTATTCTGGACATCTGTGTTGGGGAATCTTTTGCAATTTGTTCAATGAACAATGGAGACAGCAAACAAGAAAGCTGTAGGTGGGAAGCGGTGTATTGCGGGCGGCTGCAGCAACACAAACACAGCCGGTGTTTCATTGTTTACATTCCCGGAAGATGTCAGTCAAGCTTTACCATTGGCCTGTGGAGAACTGGGACAACAGAGACTCTTACCAGGAGGACTTTGAGTTGGATGCGCAGACGCGGTACCGTGAGTACGCATGCAGCTGCGGCTTCCAAACATTTGATCGCATGCCCGTACGTGCGTGCCGCTATGTGCATGTCACGTACGTAACTTTGGGGACTTTGAGGAAATATATGTGCTGTATGAACTTTGGGGAGGTGAACGGTACTTTGGGCTGTGGGATTGAGTGTGTTGTGCAGGTGTTTGAGTTGTATTGGCAAGTTATATGGACGGGAGGGGGGAAGTGTTTGTTATGCGGGATTAATTTGTGGCATATAAGCCTGGTTGTGTTGTGGCTAATAGAGTATGTATATGTCTTGTGTTTATTTACTGTTTTAGTCATTCCCAGCTGAATATGAGGTCCCACCCGCCTCTCACAGCATCTTCCCCATCTGAATCGCTCCCACTGCCCTCTAGTCCTTCACTCTCACTTTCCTCATCCACGAATCTTTCATCCTCGCTCAAATTAATGGGGAAATCGTCGCTTTCTCGGTCTGAATCGCTCTCGCTGCTAGTGGCCATGATTGTAAACAATGTGCAGATGTGAGGAGCTCCACAACCTGTGACGTCACGCACATATCGTCTGCTACTTCCGGTAGAGGCAAGGCTTTTTTATCAGCGACCAAAAGTTGCGAACTTTATCGTCGATGTTCTCTACTAAATCCTTTCAGCAAAAATATGGCAATATCGCGAAATGATCAAGTATGACACATGGAATGGACCTGCCATCCCCGATTAATAAATTAAATCGCATTTAAGTAGGCCTTTAAGTGGATGTGACTTAGACTTAAAATTGTAGGCGTGACTTAAGCCTAAAGTGGGTGTGGCTTAGAGTAGTTCTGCGCGGGCGCAGCTACATCCTTCTTGGTAAAAGGGAAATGTATGTGTGTAAATGACTAACTCCTGAATATTACACTTAGATATAAAAGTAAGGTACTTCAAAATAAGGATAACAATAAACACAAGGTTAATGTTGTAGTTTGTGTTTAGACAAAAGACCATTGGAAATAAATATATTACCCTATTATAAGTGGACAGCTTCACTGACTCAACGCCCATACAGTAAAGGGGCCTTTGGGTTATTGTACTTGACTTAAATGTTGTTTCATTGGGAATTTAAATTTGCTAGGGTATTTTCAGGCATTTTACAATGTAGGCATACAATCAGTACAATAAAAATGGGGGTCTTTGTTGACCAGTCTAAAATGTTGAGCCCTGTGCACTCCTGCCTGTCATTGGATGATAGAAGCCCAGCAGGATGCTTCATCCTGCTACGCACTCATCATACTCATTGGGAATACTGACAGGAAAACAGAGTCATTCATTCATCCAGACCTTTAAACTAAGCGGCGTCCCCTCTGATGGGGTTCAAATAAAAACGGAATGTAGTGCTGGGGAAAAAGTACAGATAACTTGCTGATCTGGCAAGTGCAGAGGACAGAAACACAGAGCCAGAGAATGCAGAGGAAGATTGGGGGGTGGGGGATGAGAGGGATGGAGAGGTAGGAGGTAGTGAGGCCAGCAGGGCAGGACCAGAGAGGAAGGATAATGAAAAAAGGGGTGAAGGTCTCCATTATTTCTCTACATGAGCAGTTCCACACAGCGGTGGGCACACATTCCCAAAAGTCTATTCTCTAAGAGCATGACTACATGTTCTGACAGATAGCTGGATTAGTAGCGGGCGGGGTGGAAGGGGTCTTTATGAGATGACTCCACTGCAAAGTCCTTACTATGCAAACTTAAACACTTAAACAGTGATATTTTGTGAATGTACAAATTGGCTTTAAAACGAAATTTAGCACCGTCTTTCATCTTATTACTATGTGGAAAAAAATGCTGCATTATAAAAAGCAAGTGGCTCTGGAGTCTGATGAATAAAGGTGATAAAATACCTTTTTGTATGTGTGTGCAGTATTTTTTGAACAATTTGGGATCGGCGTGGCTCGGATGGTAGAGCGGCTGTGCCGTCTACTTCTGCCATCCTGATCACAGGCAATGTGTCTCAGGCAAGACGCTTCACCCACCTTTCTCCCAATGGCATCCACACTGGTGTGCCAACGTGCAGGACTCCCTTGAAAAAGAAGTTCTTAATCTCAATGGGACTTTTTTGGGTAAAAAAAAAGTTAAAGAAAAATAGCCAGCCTTCTATGGAGTGAACTTAATGCAGAATGACAGTGATTGTCATTCTCTTTTGGAGATTTATGTCTAAAAGAGAGACGCTCAAGCCTTCACCTATTGGCCACTTAATTAGGTACACCCGGCAAATATGATAGAGCTTTTGTGGGGGAAACTGTGCATTTACAAAAATAATAAGATTGTCCTGCAGTGTCTGACTAACTAGTAGGGGTGTGCCGATTAGTATCTGCTGATTTTCATGAAAAAGTACTTGATCTCCATTGCCGATTAATGCCTTTTAAAGCAGATCACAATGTATTTATTTTTAGTGCCCCGTTAACAAGCTAGCAGCTAATTGTGTATCTCCATACACAGTGTGGAGCTGCTCCCCTAAGTTAATTATTATCATGTTGAACATGTTACAGAAGCAGGCATCCTAATAGCTAAGCTAACCACTGAGCTAGATTTAAACAACACCAATAAATAAGTAAATATGTTATTTTAAGATTGAACCGCATTACAGCAGAATTTAATTAATTATTTAATTAACAAGTAGATTATTAAGGGTCTAGAGAAGATAATATAACCACAACTGTTGGTGTGTCAGCATTGCCACAGTCAGCACGCCACATGTAAGAGGAGGGCTGATTGATCCATAAATTGAGTAGTATCAGTATATAACCGATACTAGAGTGATTAGGGCGATATTTTTATGGCTGTCGAATTTAGATCATTGTATAATTTAAATTTGCTTCAGAAACGTTTTTCTGAAACTTTTTACTTGAATGCATGTCATTTACCTGCACAAAACTCGATAACAGTTTTATCTAAAGTTCTTTTAGGCTGTATTTTGGAGTGAAATTTGCTAGCCAGCACACCAGTCGGAGTCTCCTCACTTAATTTTGTACTGACGTGTGCATTGATTTGATCACTGACCGTATAACGGTTAAGGTAAAAAAGCTTGTATGGTCAAATGATTAATCTAAGTGTGTACATGATTAATGCGATAACTTTTGGTGATTAATCACATCAGTTAACTTGTCAATTTTGACAGCCCTAATTTAATAAAGTATTTTTTGTTGTTGTTGCTTTTGTTCATGTTTACAAACTCAGGGAATAATTCCCTGGACACAGGAGGACCAAAATATTTAAAAGAGTAGTGGATAGTAATTTTTGATGTTAGATAGATAGTACTTTATTGATTCCTTCAGGAGAGTTCCCTCAGGAAAATAAAAAATTCCATCAGCAGTGTACATAATTGAGATCAAATTTAAAAAGTAAATAATAAATAATGGGGGTATATGTTATTGTTTTGCATCCCCTGTCATCCTAGTACGCCCCCTCCCCCCCGGAGAGGAGTTGTACAGTCTGATAGCGTGTGGGATAAAGGAGTTTTTGAGTCTATTAGTCCTGCACTTGGGATGAAGAAGTGTAGCACTGAACAGGCTCCTCTGGCTACTGATAACGGTATGCAGAGGGTGACTGGCATCATCCATGATGCTCAGTATTTTTTCCACAGTCCTCTTCTCTGCCACCGTCACCAGTGAGTCCAGTTTTATTCCGATCGATGTTGTTTAATTATTGTGTGCTATTGACTTTGTTTTGATTAAACAATTGTGTAAAGTACAACATAATAAGAAAATAGTTTATAAATTGTGTTGATATTGTTACACTGTCAATAGCACTCACCATAAAAGGTTTTGAAAATGTACATATAATACATGTAATTGGTATTGGTATGGGTATCGGCCGATCTCACTCATGGATGATTAAAATTGGCAGCATTAAACCCTGATCGGAACATCCCTACTAACTAAGTATATATTCAATTACAAAATGAATCAAGTGTTTTATTAATGCCTTACTTTCCCCCTGATGAAGTGCTGTGAGGGTGTGGATGTTTGAAGAGAAATGTTAACCAGCATAATTATCTGCTTTCAGTTATTGTGGTACAAGGTTTGTCAGCCTCTGTTTAGGCTTCACCGCACGCAAAACAAGAGGCACTGGCCCTGGCTCATCTAACATGACGGTGACTTCACCGCAGTTCTGGAAGGGTGAGTGACTGTGGACGCACATACCCAGCTTTAAAAGCCAGCCTTCTCTGTCGGGGTTGAAAAATGTATGCGTCAGATCATTCCCGTCATCCTCTGGGATTTTAAATGGCTCATTTTTGATGCTGTCGTAGAGGTTCTGTGGAAAAAAGAGGGGAAGATTAGTATTTATTTGAGAAAGTGCCTAGTTTCTATGCAGAAAGGTGTGACAAGAGAGGCCACAGTCACTGGCACATTCCTCGCAAAACAAATCCTCACCCTGAGAAGTTCCTCTGGAAGATCTCCGCCCTCATTGATGCCTCTGTTCATAGAGATGAAACGCTCCACAGGGGGCTTGTCTCTGACGTTGGGGTTATGCAGGCTAGTGTTTAGCATGATGATAGCGAACGACAGCACGTAGCAAGTGTCTGAAAAGAGCGTTACAATATTCAGATGTATTGCAGATGTGCATTTCTGAGCTTAGAAGCCTCCATTACAGTCTTACTGTAAGTAGGACAAAATATGCATTTGGATGTATGAAAAAGTCGTTTGGGTAATGACCCACAGATGCAATCACCACATGGATGGAATATTTTAGGTTTAGTGGGATTCTTCTTCTTCCAAGAACTGATTGCACATTGCTAACAGAAGTACAAATCATGTACATGATGCAGATGCTGAGTAAAAAACACATCTTTCCTGATCCCATCATTGCAGAGTACAAGAATGTAGCGTGGTTTTGTACAAAAATGTATGTATTATTGGTATTAAACTTAGGTATGTTGATTTTCCTTAAAACAAATTCCAATTTCCACATCAAAAAAGTTCACAATGAAACCGTGACATTACCAAATATTTTGAGCCTTTGTAATGCAGCGTATGGGCAGAAAATTATATTTCTAAAAACACAATATCGTAAGATATATTATTATTATATTATACCAGTATGGTATGTTCACAAAGAATCAAATACAGTACTAATAAGAAAGAAATGAAGTTTTCATGGTCATCATAGGTGTAGTATTAGGATGGGCGTAATACACTATTGAGTAGGGATGTGAATCTTGCAACTACTCAGCATTCGATTCTATTTTGATTCTTGGGGCGATGATTCAATTCAGAATTGATTCTCGATCCAACATGATTCTCGATTTGAACCGATTCTCCCAATATATTATTTGGTATCAAATGATTATAAAATCTTTTCAAAATAGGTTACAAAAACTCCTTATTAGTTTTTTTCCCCCTATTAGTGCAGCAATTAAGCACAGAGATGGCCTAAAAAAATGCTTTAATTGTAAACATGTATTCTTAAAAATCAAATGGATTCATAAAAAATGATTAATCGATTCGGAATAAATAATAATCACAATCTGGATGTGAATCGATTTTTTTTCCAGCACCCCTACTATTTAGGCTTAGTGTGTCAAACTCCAGGCTTGGGGGCCAGATCTGGCCCACCACATAATTTTGTACGGCCCACGAAAGCCTGTAAATAATAGTCAACAAAGTACTTTATCTTTCTTACTAAATGTATTCGTTCATTTCATTATGAATAATAAATAACGACTCTGAAATCCGCTACATTTGTTTGTAGCTTTTCATTTTCTAAATACAAAAACATACTTCTTGATACATGACAGTCAACTTAAGTTAAGTTTGAGTTTACATTTCATGAAGAAATATATTGCCTTTACATCCCTATAAAACATATTTGTGAGACAGAAAATGTATACCATCACTTTGCCCCCAGACTGAGCCCTCACAAGCATCTTGTTTCCTTTTATAAAACATGCTGAAATATTTACCAGGCTGTTGTTTTTGTTGTTAGTCACAAGACTGTGTTCTCACTCAGCCAGGTTGTGTCTTTGTGAATAATGGATGTTCTGTGTCTGTAGCTTGCTGTGCTCATCTGCTGCACAAGGCTGTGATGTGTAGTCACTTTAATCTGCTTAATCCTTATTGAGCCTTATTTACCGCAACTCTTATAGCTGAATGTTATTGATGCATTCAAAACACAAAGGGCCATCACTTAGTGCATCCTGTTGCGGGGTACCGTCACATGTTTGATTCAACGGCTGCTTGGGCAGATACAAGAATCAGCTTGTAGTTTAAGATAGCCTGCAGACCTGTGGACTGGAAGACCCCGGAGTTGCACTGGCAGTAGCGCGAAGCAAAGGCTTCCATCATGCGGTCGATCTTCTGAGCTTCACCCGGCAATCGGAAACTCCACAGGAACTGCCTATGAGGAAAACAGGAAGTAAAGGGGTGATTCAGTTGGCGTAATAAAGCATCAGGATATGCCAAGCTTAGAACTTGTTCTGTTTGAATGAGCTGACCGTAGAGCTTGGACGAGGTTAAGGTCTGCAAACTCGTGCAGCTCCACAAAAGCCTGGAGCACCTTGATGTTGAAGTCGTCCCTGGTGAATGAAAAAGGGATGTCGGAAACAAGAAGATATTCCGCAAGAAACCAAGTAAACCGGTGTTGAAAAGGGCCTTGTGCCCTTCCTCAGCATTCCTGTCATGATTGCTAATTTATTCACGCAAAATGCTGAGAGGTGGCGTCTGGAAGCAATTTAAACAGCTGGCTGGTGCTTAGTGTTTGCAGCCCCTGGAGGCATCAGTGCATGCGTCTGACTGGTGAAAAGCAGCTAAACCCCAAAGCCACACACACACACACACACTGTGGTTTGTTGGGCCGTCAGAGCGTTCTGTGTTGAAACCTGTCCTCGAGTTTGGTCTTAAAAGCAAAGTTTTCATACAATAACATTGTTGAATATTTACAATGTGGTGTTTGTTTTCTCTGCGATGCGTGACGTTGTTGGTCATGAAGTTGTCTGCAGCCAAATAAAACAAAGATTTTCTGCACAATGTACTGGATATTAAGTGCAAGGAACCATGCACAATACTAACGGTGAGATGCATATGTGATATAACTAGAAGTTCACGATCACAGACTACAGTCACGATCAAAGTCGTTGTCCCAATTAACCACAGCTCACCAGGGCTGGCAGCACTCATGCAGCCCTAGACCATAACGCTGCTACCATCGCGCTTGCTTGGCTAGACACAATTATCTTGGTACTCACTTGCGGTCCCAGCTATTTAGACAATAATGGTTTTGAGTGACTGCATAGTAAATCTATAATGCGATACAAGCTTTAGTGTACACTGATAACATTGTCTTTTGTCTGGTTGCATCGTTTAACCCAGGGGTGTTGAACTTATTTTTATTCAGACCCCCACCGTTGTGTTTGACCCCAGAGAGCAGCATCTAACAGTGAATAACAGTACTACACAATTTCCTGTGCATTTGATTTAGATTTTATTTTGACGTACAATGTAAAAAACCCCAAAAAAAACACATCTGTAGATTTTACAGTAAAAAAAACTGGCAGTTCAGTCGTAATAATTTTGTATGGTGTCTTTTACAGCATATTATTTTAAATGGGAAAAAAAACAGTACTAAAATTGACCTTTTTTTCTTTATTTTTTATTTTTTTTACTGTAAATAGGAAACTGCTTTTTTTATGGTAAACTTCTGGCAACTGAGCTGGAGTTTGTTTTTTAACCATAAAAACAACTGTAGATTTTACGGTAACGGTAACAGTTTTTTTTATGGTAAAAAAACTGGCAGCTCATTTGCCTGAATTTTATTGTCAAAAAACAGTGGAGGGATAACTTGCTTTAAAATATAAGTCAAGTAGTTAAAAAATATTTGTTTCTATTTGAACATAAAAAGTGGTTTAAAGGTACAATCGGATCATGTATTTGTTGCATTATTAGATAATATTTCAGTTTAAAAATATGCGGTTGCATGGAGTGCATGTATGTTTTTCTGTCAAAATGGAAAGAACGAATACATTTGGCAAGAAAAGATTAAGTATTTTATTGACACATTATTTTCAGGCTTTCGAGGACCAAATAATACAACGTGGCAAAGCCAGATTTGGCCCCTGGTCCCTGAGTTTGACACCTGCGGTTTAACCTGTATTCTACTTCCTGTTACCTGCTTCCTTATTACTCTTATTTGGTATATATACCGGTACATGTTTTTCTGCTGTCTCCCACCTCTTATGCACTCGGTGTGTATTAAAAAGTCCCTACTGTACCCCATGCAAAAGCCCAATAATTAGCGTGATAAGTCTTACGTACATAAATAAAGCTTTGTGGCAATCAGAGTAGGCCCCCTGCCTGAGTCATCACACTCTGGTAGAGAATGTTTCCTTGTCTGAGCTGATGTCAGATTACAATTCAGCCAAACACAGCAAATTTGATGGCATGTTTTGCTTATATTTTGGTGTCAGGTAGTTGTACACTAGAGTGTAATATATGTTACACTGGTATTTCGGTTTTGGTTAGTAATCTGTTCCAAACATGGACGTAATTATTTTTTAAAAGGCCGTTTTTGTCGCCTGCACTTATGGGGGTTGGGGACAAAACGTCTAAAAATATTGTTACACTGTTGAATGGTGACAAGTCAAACACTAGCGCCAGGTGGAAAAAGGCAGCTCAAGCTGAAGCTTGTACTTTTACACCACCCACAAGCTCAATGATTGGTTTTGTGGGGCTGCCTTCTTGCCAATGTGACAATGACAAATAAAAGGCAATATGAATCATGAACAAGTAGGACACAGCAAAAGGTAAGACAACATGTTAGATAAAAATCCAAACTTTTACCTTTTTATTGAAGACTCTAGTTGGCAAAGACAGCAATAAACAGAGGAGGAGGACGGGTGGGGACAGCTACGCAGACGCCACCTTCATACTTCCTTTGTTAACCTAATAGTGTTTCTCGCCTTTTTATCAAACTGCCGGCATCAAAACTTTAGTTAACCCAAAAAAAAAAAAAAAAAAAAAAAAAAGCAAAGGACTTAGTCAACATGCGAGTTGGATTTTTGGAGACTTTTGTCATGAGCGATGTTTGGCCGGATAATAACCAAGACGGTATCCAAAAACTGGGGGAAAGATTTGTGTTGAAAATCGAATAATACGAAAAGTGGGCTGTACAAAATCCGTAGTACCACTAACTGTACAAGATGATCATATACAGGTAAAAGCCAGTAAATTAGAATATTTTGAAAAACTTGATTTATTTCTGTAATTGCATTCAAAAGGTGTAACTTGTACATTATATTTATTCATTGCACACAGACTGATGCATTCAAATGTTTATTTCATTTAATTTTGATGATTTGAAGTGGCAACAAATGAAAATCCAAAATTCCGTGTGTCACAAAATTAGAATATTACTTAAGGCTAATACAAAAAAGGGATTTTTAGAAATGTTGGCCAACTGAAAAGTATGAAAATGAAAAATATGAGCATGTACAATACTCAATACTTGGTTGGAGCTCCTTTTGCCTCAATTACTGCGTTAATGCGGCGTGGCATGGAGTCGATGAGTTTCTGGCACTGCTCAGGTGTTATGAGAGCCCAGGTTGCTCTGATAGTGGCCTTCAACTCTTCTGCGTTTTTGGGTCTGGCATTCTGCATCTTCCTTTTCACAATACCCCACAGATTTTCTGTGGGGCTAAGGTCAGGGGAGTTGGCGGGCCAATTTAGAACAGAAATACCATGGTCCGTAAACCAGGCACGGGTAGATTTTGCGCTGTGTGCAGGCGCTAAGTCCTGTTGGAACTTGAAATCTCCATCTCCATAGAGCAGGTCAGCAGCAGGAAGCATGAAGTGCTCTAAAACTTGCTGGTAGACGGCTGCGTTGACCCTGGATCTCAGGAAACAGAGTGGACCGACACCAGCAGATGACATGGCATCCCAAACCATCACTGATGGTGGAAACTTTACACTAGACTTCAGGCAACGTGGATCCTGTGCCTCTCCTGTCTTCCTCCAGACTCTGGGACCTCGATTTCCAAAGGAAATGCAAAATTTGCATGGTTGGGTGATGGTTTGGGGTGCCATGTCATCTGCTGGTGTCGGTCCACTCTGTTTCCTGAGATCCAGGGTCAACGCAGCCGTCTACCAGCAAGTTTTAGAGCACTTCATGCTTCCTGCTGCTGACCTGCTCTATGGAGATGGAGATTTCAAGTTCCAACAGGACTTGGCGCCTGCACACAGCGCAAAATCTACCCGTGCCTGGTTTACGGACCATGGTATTTCTGTTCTAAATTGGCCCGCCAACTCCCCTGACCTTAGCCCCATAGAAAATCTGTGGGGTATTGTGAAAAGGAAGATGCAGAATGCCAGACACAAAAACGCAGAAGAGTTGAAGGCCACTATCAGAGCAACCTGGGCTCTCATAACATCTGAGCAGTGCCAGAAACTCATCGACTCCATGCCACGCCGCATTAACGCAGTAATTGAGGCAAAAGGAGCTCCAACCAAGTATTGAGTATTGTACATGTTCATATTTTTCATTTTCATACTTTTCAGTTGGCCAACATTTCTAAAAATCCCTTTTTTGTATTAGCCTTAAGTAATATTCTAATTTTGTGACACACGGAATTTTGGATTTTCATTTGTTGCCACTTCAAATCATCAAAATTAAATGAAATAAACATTTGAATGCATCAGTCTGTGTGCAATGAATAAATATAATGTACAAGTTACACCTTTTGAATGCAATTACTGAAATAAATCAAGTTTTTCAAAATATTCTAATTTACTGGCTTTTACCTGTATTGAAACTAAAACAACTTAGTTTTTTATTAGCTAAGATTAAATGTAATCTCTAGTGGTTACATTTCAACTAATTGAAAGTGATGTTATTTATTTTCCCAGTTGAAGCAAACGAGACCATCAAGTCAGTGAGGTGACTCTTGTGAAGTACTTGTAGCTACCTTTCTGCATGCTTCATTAATTGCAGCCTTTACTCGTTCGATAATGGTCTCATTCAGATGCGAAAAAACAAACAATATATCATAACAGACAGTAGTTGAGTAAATGAAATAGCTGCCGAACTAGCTTACCGTTCGCCGAGGTAGTCCCCGATCACGGTCTTGTTTAGACCCTCGCCTTTATAGAGGAACTGGGCGATGTCTTCTGGAGTGTGCTGAAGGAGGTCATTCTCCAGCAGGAACTGGATGCCCTGCAGGGGATAAAAATGAGGGGAATCTAATCTAGACCAAAACAAGGTTTGTTTGCAAAAAAGAAGAAGAAGAGTACCTTTTTAGGGTCCATGTTGAATTTCTTCCTGCCCATTGCAATCTGCTTGTTTCTCTGGGATGTCTTACTGGAATACATTGTGAAGTCCGGTTAGAAAAACTTCTGCGTTGTTTTAATGAATACTTTGGCCTACTACGCCACTGTATTTTAATGTTAGTCATTATGATGGTGCTTGGAGAGCCAAGTGTTTTCTGAGGTGGTATACTTGAAATATTTAGAAAAAAAAAAAAAGTTTGAGAACCACTGCTGTACTGTATAGTCATTATTAATATATGAATAGCTATACATGATTTAAAAAACAATTACACACAGGATAATGCCTGTGGATCAACTACATAATAAAAAATATATTTGATATTATATTAACAATTATATTAACTGTGCTAAAAATGTGATGGAGTGTTGATATTTACAAGCAAATGAGTCGAAACAAAATTGTGCAAAAAAAGTAAGTGGTCACATCGTACCTCTCGCCAACGCACGTCAGCTGCTCGATTTCTGTCATGACCTCGGCGATCTCGAACTTCAACCTCTGAGAGACAGGGACGTTTTTTTTAGCCAAAGTATTAGGTATGAGTAAAGCAAGGTGGTTGCAGTATCACACATTCTGCCTTTACAAAGATATGGCAGAAGATAACCATCATGCATCCCAACAGACGTCCGGCAGTTCATATATTATGATTTGTGCTTGATTATTTTATGAGCAATAGAGTAGGCCTATGTTTATTTTTACAGTAGTCATTATTACCATTCATGGAAAAGAGGTCAAATGTTATAAGTAAACTACAGGAAGAACAAGGACAGGACGCACCTCGATGTCGTCGAGCAGCTCCCGCTTCCTGCGCCGGATGTTGCACAGCTCATCCCTCTCCTCCAGGGAGAGATCCTCAGGAACTGAAACCCATGTTGGAGAAAACAAAAAACGCAGCTTAAGCACACATGCTCATTTGTATACACTTTACATTGCGTCAACACACACATCAAAAGGCACGTTGAGGGATCGGGTCCAATCTGGCACCTTGGAGCTGTGAAGGATCAGCAAAACATCGGGAAAAATCACTTTTGCACATTGCTGCTGCTGCGGCACTGACTGTATCACCTCGCTCAAGCTGGAGCCAACACACATCACAAGGCACATCTTTGCTCTTAATTAACCAGAGAAAGAGGGAAAGGGTTTTAATTAAAGCACTTCAAAGTGACTTGGCCCGCCTTCTCCTCTCCACTTTGCCCAGGGGATAATTCTATTAATAAAACCAATCCAGATTAAGTTTCTCCTGCGCTGAATTTGGTGATTTAACTCGGCATTCAAGCTCGTAGGCTCTCAGAGCTCCAGGAAAAAATATGAGAAAGCAGAGCGGATGAGTCACTTTTCAAACCTGTGTCTCTTCATCTCAATCTTCTCCATCCTACTAAGGCACATTAAGCTTGTTTGATCTTGCTTCATTAGGCAAAAGCGGCACAAATCTCTCCACGGGGCTAATATCGCCTACATGTTGTTGAGAGAGTCGATGGAGAAAAGTCACTGGATACCATTCCTCCCGCGACTTAACACAACAAGGTCACTAAGCATCCATCCTACTTTTACTTTCACAGCTTGTTAAGGGAAGAGTCGCCACACATTTCATTGACCTCCTGACTTATTGATGTCATCCTGAAACACTGTGTTTAGACTCAGGTAAACAGCTGTGGGATTTCCGGTTTTTAGCACATCTTAACTCTGGGCCATGTTTCAGTTTTATTCCCATCTGCTGTGAAAGCACGGTGACAAAGAGAACGAAAATAAAGATGTTAATTAGCTGTTGTTACCGCAGGCCCTTTTGCAACTATACTGGAAATTAAAAGCCAATTAAGTGCTCATAAGAGGGAAAACTTTCAAGGCTTTCTTTTTTTTAACATTTTGCAAAAGTTTTTGGCCTATATTCAATTAAATCAGGAAGATGCTCACATGTCTGTGGACCGGTACTACAAGGATTGTTTAGATAGATAGATAGATAGATAGATAGATAGATAGATAGATAGATAGATAGATAGATAGATAGATAGATAGATGGATAGAACTTTATTGATTCCTTCAGGAGAGTTCCCTCAGGAAAATTTTAATTCCAGCAGCAGTGTACAAAATTGTAAAAAAAAAAAAAAAGGAAATAATGGGGATATAAATGGAAACACAATAGAAACATATTACAATAGAATACAAATATAAAGCAACAATGAGAATAAAAATATAACAGTAAAATAAGAATATAACAAGAGTACTTACTTTAGCTTTAGTAACATGTACCTCCATTATTTTGTGCTCCTTTTACAGTGGTGAAATCACACGGATGCTCTTTTTGGTTGCTCTTATTTGTAGTGGGCATCCTCTTTTTGATTATTTTGTTTGAGCTACACTCTCAGAAAAGTAGTAACATAACAGTATGTTGAATAGTTTGAGTACAATGGTGTATAAATGTGCTGCAGCATAGTGACAACTAAAATCTTACACCAATACAAAACCCAATAATATCTATATTGTTAAATGAATACCTCTCTGAAGACATTATCTTTGAAAGAGCAGATTAATACATTATATGAAAATAATTTAACACATGGGTAACAAATTTGGTACCTTTTGTTGTACCTGCGCTCGTCACCGGCTCAAACACTTGGCAGGGAAATAAGCACTTAAGCAGCACTCAGAGTGAACTCAGTCAAACTGCCTCTAGGTCAGTGGTGCCCAAAGTGGGGCCCGTGGGCCAAATTTGCAGAGTGGTTTCATTCAGCCCGCCAAAGGGTGGCTTCCCAAATACATATTCATACTCTTTTAAACTCGCACAATCATTGATGGCTTGTCTGCAAGGCTAACAAGTTGCCATCTATGGAATGTAATGATCTTAACTACCTTGAAAAAAGGCGGTATGGATTAAACTACTCAAGTTATTGTGCAGCTGCATGCTTGAAATTGATGTGTTTGCTCATTGGCACATTTTAACGTAAACTCTTTAAAGCAAAAAGCTTGGGCACCCCTTGTTCTAGGTAATGTTGCAATTTTGCATCTTAATAAAGCCTAATATGAGATGCACAAATGTAGCGTAATGATCCACTTTTCCAAAATTCGCTGGCTCGATGCTAATTTACATTGACTTTGCCATAAAATTAGCTACTGATTAGCATTGGGGATTCTACATGGTGATGTCACCATCTACAAATTTAGTAATGAAAACCACAACTAAGTTGCAGGTTACAACCAAACAGCTAATGTGTAATTGTAATGACCTGGAACGGCAGGTCATGTCTTGTTTTTGGGTGTTTTTCCTGTGTTTTGGGTTTTACTTCCTCTTTTTCGCTCTTATTTTGTTCCTACTTCCTGTTCGGTTTGTGTTGTCCTGCAGTGTCGTCACCCCTGCTTCTAATTGCCATTGTCATCACCTGAAGGTGATTAGCAATTATGTGTTTCACCTGCTGCTAAGTATCTCCTGAGGGCTTTAAAAGCCAGTTGCACTTCTTAGTCACTCTGGGATCATGGTTATGGTAAATGGGTTATACTTGTATAGCGCTTTTCTACCTTCAAGGTACTCAAAGCGCTTTGACACTAATTCCACATTCACTCACACACACTCACTCACTCACTCACTCACTCACTCACTCACTCTGATGCCATTCAGGATCAAGGGTGAAGTGTCTCGCTCAAGGACACAACAGATGTGACTAGGATGGCGGAATCGAACCAGGAACCCTTTCCGAACCGAGCCACGCCGTCCGTCCATGGTTATGGTTAGAGTTCATTTCAAACATGCATAAAATTACAACACGATACATCACAATTTCCAGTTTCTCTTTGTTTGGACGAACGTGGCTAGTAATATTCAGATTATTGCTTTGTATTTGTTTGCTATAAGCTCTTCCTAAAAGCTTTTTTTTCATGCACATCTTTCCCTGTGCTTTTCTGTGCATTTTCCCTGCTGCTTCTTTTTTTCGACTTGTATTTTTTTTCATGCACAGCTTTTCCCTATTCTTGTTTGGTGCATTTCCCGGTTGCACCCTGTTTATGTTTGTATTTGGACCTTTTTGGCATTGAAAACTCTTACTATCCACGCTGCCTGCTGTCTCCTGCCTTGTGGGGTCACAATTGTCGCTACGACTAGCTTACCGTAACAGTAATAAGTACAATACTTGCAGTATAAACACTTTGTAGGTCTCAACATAAGACTAGACATATTTTTAGACACACATTTATGGCAAACACTAGTTCCTTGTTAAGCAACTCACCATAGTCTACAAACTACTGTCATTTAATGTCTTGGATTTCAACTGCCTGCAGAGTCTACTATATAATACTTGCAAATGAGACTTCCAAGTGTAAGAAAACAAGATGCAACATGTGGACAACAGTTATCTTAATCAGCTCATTAAAAAAGGACATCCAATTCTAAGCAATTAACATTTATTAACACATGAACACACACAAAACTACCAAAAATTGGTACCATTGAGTAGCAGTATCTATGTGAAAGGTATCCATCCCTACACACATCCATTGTGTAAAGCAGGGCTGCCAAAACATTTTGCCTCCATAGTCCAAAGTGAAAATGTGCCAATGGGCTGCGGGCCAAACGCAGCAATTTATAAGCGTACAGTAGCACCATGAGTGAGGAGTTTAGCCCCATACAGGCCCGTTTCAAGGTATTTAGGGGCTCTGGGCAAAGGGGGAGCCCCCAAATACGACCCCTGCCCCCCAAAAAACAACTAAATATATATTGTTTAACTGTATGAAGCACATCAAACATTAATTTTTTCAGTCCTAAATTTTAAATTAAATTAAATTTTTTTGAAACGAATTAAAATGTAATGTACCACATTTTTTTTTTTTTTTTTTTTAAGTAGATAATTTACTAACATTATTGTCATTGAAAATGTAATGTAAAATTCTATAACATGCATGCAAAGAACTCATAAAACGTTTATCGTTTGGTAACTCTATCCTGTATCCACGCACCCCCAGGTAATATACTTGCGGTGTTGTGACCTCTGTTTACATTCGTCACGTCAAAAATGTACTTTTTCGCTGGCTACTAGTAAATACTCTAGAAGCAGATCTGGTTCGGAACTAACAATGTTCGGATTGTAATCATCCAAATATGATTAGCAGCAAAGTAGAAAGTCGTCAATGTTGTGGCTCGGAGAGCGAACGCTGGCAACAACAAGTAAGCTAGCTAGATGATGCTAACTATGCTAACTAGCAAGCTCTTTTCAGCGCCCCTGATCATCCCCCTGTCCTGCAACTCAGTCCGGTGTTAAGCCAAGAGGAATAGCGAATATCTGCGGCTGAGGCGAGCTTTTAACACATTTTGTTTAGATTCTATTTTTTTTATATTTCTTTCAAAAAAACGCAGAAGTGATATTTTGACACAAAAATTAATGTTTAATACCGTGGGTTTTTACGGACATTTCACATTCTTGAAATAATGAAGCTTTGCGCATATTTAGCCGCTGGGATGCGGTATGGACAGGGCCGGCCCGTGGCATAGGCCGTATAGGCAAATGCTAAGGGCGCCGTCCATAAGGGGGCGCCACGCAAGTGCCACAAATGTTGGAGAGAAAAAAAAAAAAAAAGAGAAAAAAAGGTGGTACTATTATTTCTAAATACAAAAAATAATCCCACATTAATTAAAATGCAAAGTAAAGCCTATTTAATAGAAATATTATTTGTTGCAACATTCCCCCCCCCCCCCGCACGGTGCGCCCCCTCCCTTCCCGTATATGACTCTTTTTGGACGTCACCACAAGATGTCAAAACGGCCAAAACTGTCAGGTGCCCAGGGAAGAAAAAAGAGAAAAGAAGAGGAAGAGAAACGAGAAAAGACAGAGGTAGCAGGTAGGTAACGTTAGCCTACATGAAATTATTTTTCTGTTACAGAATGTGATAGTAACCTGGCTTTTTAGCATTAAGTTAATGTTACATGAGTCGGCAATTGCTAATCAATAAATAGCTAGTTCTGTTTTAACGTCGGGTTAATATTGTGGAGGGGGCTAAATTGTTATGGAAAATAATAATGTAATGTTAGGTAATTACAGTACTCCCACCTACATTCCTCTGGGACATTTGTATTAGATATTTTAAGCAGGTGTTTTTTGTTTACATTGTTATTGCCTTCTGGTTAGCTAATGTTTGCCCTGCAGGTAATAGTCACTTTTCCACCCCTTTATATATTAGGTATAGTTGTAAGTAAAAAAAAAAGGTCAAAGACAAAGCTATTCGGGTTCTTGTGAGTATATACACTTCACTGCCGATGTGGGGGGGGCGCCACCTAAAATCTTGCCTAGGGCGCCAGATTGGTTAGGGCCGGGCCTGGGTATGGAGGTAGAAACTGACTAAGCAATAACCACGTTTCTAATGGTATTTTATATGGTATTTTTTCCTTGTCAAATCAGAAATGCTGCTTTGCTTATTTCTTTGTTTGAACCTCACAAATCACATCAATTCAACTCGAGCAACAGAACGCTACCAAATGAAACGTCGTCTTTGTGATTACTTACAGGGAGGTGACGCACAAAGAGCAGGCAACCCTGATATGCCCAAGGCACTGCATTAGCTAATGAGCTAATGTCTGCTAGCTGCAACAACATGCATGATTGCAATCTTGATCCATTGCAAATCTAATGAAACGTAGACATTGCTCCATTTTCATAAAAGACATCCACCATTATTGGCAGACTGTTACAATTATCCCCCAATCCCGACCCCTCTTTACAGGATCTTATTGGTCTTTCCAAACCTGTAATTTGACTGGAGAATCAGCACTCACATCTTAGCTCCAGTGGGTAATCTTGTTTAGAGATGGTGGAGGGGCTTTTCAACAGAGGAGGTCCACCAATTACATTATTAACACACTTCCTTTAGTGACCTTCCATGACTAGTTCTCTAACGGAGTCATAGAAAAGGACGAACAACGCCTCCAACACAGGCCCATTTTATTGATGATCTATGAAAATCAATGGCACGGTGAGCTTCCTCGTGGTATTAGAAATCTACTATATGAGAGTAGATTGAACAGCGGGTGGAGTGAAGGTTTATCTTCCATCATGAGGCGCACTACCCCCAAAAACAAATCCCCCCCTAAATCTACTTTGAGGAGTAAATCCCTTGCTTCTCGGTGCACCCGAGGGGAACTGTCCCTAAATGAATGCAGGAAGTCCTTGTCAGGCATAACCAAATCTTCAGTTTCATAACTTTCACTGTGAGACATTTGCTGAAGTGGACCACCCGTAATGCTAGCGCACTTCAAGACATGCAGCAGGAGCGGCGAGGTACTTATAGAGCGCATGGAGCTCCACGCCAAAATCCCACGCTCGCTTTACTCGAGCTGCAGGTCCACTTTTCACTGAGGATTTGTCCATGATTCCGTGGCTTTAAACTGCCGACTTTACGCACTGTAATGCTTTAAAAAAATGACCCCTGTTGCTCTGCTTGGCTCCGCAGCAAACAAGTGTAATCTAAAGCCTGCCCGTCCCCCTCAATGCCTCCCGCTGCATAAGCATTGGCATTACTGCTCGGGTAATATAGGCAGACATGTGGTTGGACGGGAACACGCACACACACACACAAAGGCCAGCTGGCATTAATCCCACACACTCACCCTCCCCGTCCGTCTTTAAGCCCAATACGAGCGGAAGTGTGACGTCTGGCCGCCTATACGCAGATGTTACAGCTGCCCGACTTTAAACTACTTGGACTCAGAGCTGTTGAATGAAAGGCAGCGGACACACAGTATACGGCCTGTGGGGATACTTTGGTAATAGAGGGGTTTGGGTTTTGAGCCGCTCGCTAAAATGGTGGGATGTCAGCAGGATTGAGGATGTCATTAGTGCTGCAGCTATCAGTTATTTTTGTAATCCAGTAATCTATCGATTAGTTTTTTCGATTAATTGAGTAATCGGATAAAACACACTTTATAGCAGTGGTTCTTAACCTTGTTGGAGGTACCGAACCCCACCAGTTTCATATGCGCAGTCACCGAACCCTTCTTTAGTAAAAAATAAACAGTTTTTTCTTAATTTAATCTTAATGTGTAAATAATAATCATGAAATGATGTTGTTATTATATTAAAGAAATACTAATAAAGATCTGTGATGAGGTGGCTACTTGTCCAGGGTGTACCCTGCCTTCCGCCCGAATGCAGCTGGGAGAGGCTCCAGCACCCCCCGCATCCCCAAAAGGGACAAGCGGTAGAAAATGGATGGATGGACTAATAAGGATATATTTTACAAACAGAAAGTTACAGGAATGTACACATGATCACATGTTTACATCTCATTGTGCAACATGTGAATGTTTTAGTGGGACCTAAATGCGATATCTGAAAGGGGTACAAATTATTTCCAAAGCAGTACACAGTTCATGAAAAACAATATTTTTTGTTATTGTCATTGTAAGCTGGCCAAAACACTTACCGGTATATTAGAAAATAATCTCATGGAAATGACTGCTGTCATTTAATTATAATAATAAAACATTTAACTTGTTATTTTGTCAGGTTTGGGACAGGTGTGCTGCAGGTGTGGCCACAGTGCATGTGCTCCACTGAATGCTCAAGGAGTTTTTGCGTTTGCTCACCCATATGGAAAATTAGAGGGAACATTGTTTGGGGGTATCCATAATACGCCGATAGAGAACTTTTTATTTACACGATGAGTCGGGTGTGTCTTGACCTCCGCGGCGGAGGCTCCGTCGAACCCCTGAGGCCGACTCACCGAACCCCGAGGGTTCGATCGAACCCAGGTTAAGACCCAGTGCTTTATAGCCTCAATGTGTATTTTAGGGTAAAATAGTTCAAATGTAGGCATTTTCCTTACCTTCATTCTTTTTTTCCTAATAAATGCACATCATCAACATTAAAATTGCACTTTTAACATGTGTGCATTATTAAAAAAAATAAAAAAAATCTTCGTTCGCCGCCATACAGATCAGAGCACCCAGACACCACCGCTCTCATGTGCGCTCTATTGCAGCGGCTGTGCGGAAACTTTGTCTGCGTATTTATAGTTCCGAGCATGAATTTGATCATTTTCCTTAGTTACACTCATTGAACGATTAATCGAAGCAATAGATTGCAATCGAATATTTTTTCTAATGAAAATTGTTGTAAATGATTGATCGTTAGAGATGTGCGGATCGATAATGAAATGTCAATACCGCCGATACCGAACTTTATAATTTCAATTGGCAAATCAAAAATATTGATGCTTTTGATAGTCTAGTTTTTTGAGATAACATAGTCTATGTCATTAACAGGAACACAGTGTAAAGTAATTAAATCATGTAGATCCTGTCTAAATGAAAATATATTGGTGGGGAAATATATATACATAGTATGGTAATGGTATACGACACTACACTTATCTCAAACAGACAAAAAAGCCTAGATTTATTCAGGTAAAGTTTCCTAAATAGATCATAATCTAGGTGCCATTAAATTATACATATAATTGCAATAAAAGAGCAATTGCAAAATTACTGGCACTTAAAATGAGTCACTCAGTATTATAAAACAGCACGTGTATGTTTGATTTTATTGTAGGCTATTTGGAGACAAATATAAATATACATAGGATATCGCAGTCGTTGCAGAATAACGCCATCATTTTTTGTTTTGATTTTATATCGTTTGAAGATGATTCCCCAAGCGCAGCAACATTTGAAAAACACAATACAGAGAAAAGTAAGTAATAATGATTTTCATAATAACAACACCTTTGCTACAGCACGTAAATATTGGCTTCAAACCAAAAAAACAATGAAACACACAGTGCTTGCATATTTCGCCAAAAACGTCTTCTAAACGGTCTTCTTAATAAAGACAGGCGAAAGAAAATAAAAGGAGCACAAGCTAAGCATGTTCGAAATAAACTCAAACTCAAACTCAAACTCAAACTCAAGCCCAACATCGCGTGTGACGGCATTTTGAAAGTAAACAAACATTTCTCGCATCTGCCTTATACGTCACTGCTGGCAAATGGCGAGGGTTGATAACGTAGCGAGACTCCAGCAAAGTCTGTATGCATAGGGGTGTATTTGCAGTACTTTGCCATGGCACTAGATGCTAGAGCCAAGGGAGAGGTTTAAGTAGAAGAGGGGAGGGTGAATTTGAATTGAGCCGAACGAAGGGGAAAGGGGTAAGAGGGATCTCATATATGGCGTTACCTCGGAAAATGAAAACCAAAGCTAATTTTTTCGCAGGAAATAATACAAATCCAGATAATCTGTACCGGATAGCCAAACATATTAACACAAAACACATGTTATAAGTATAGTTTTACATGACAAGAACAATGCAAGTACATCTAAATGAATGAACTAATAACATTCCCTTTTACCTTCTTTTACAGCTCTTGCCTTTGTACTTTTCTACGTGTTCTTTCTTAAATTCAATAATGATTCTCACCTTCTTTATCAAAGTGCTGGCTGGCACTTGCAACTTGTGGTGGCTTATTTTGTAACCAGCAGCACTAGTCTTTGCGTGCAAGGAATGATTTGGGGTGCTTCGAATTTTAGTTTTAACTACCTCACAGCGAATCTGGGGCTCAGGGAGCTGATTGCTGGGTTTAAGCTGCAGTTTTTCAGGGGGGGGGGATAAGGACCTCCTGCTGGTTGTGCATTTGCTACGGGGTGGTCTGCACATGATGTCCTCCTTCTATCACACATCTGCTCAGCATCAGTGCAATGATAATATTCAAATCGATGCGCCGAGCCGGTAGGATCTGAGGGCTTCTGCTGTCCTATGTCAGCAGGCCAAAATAATCATCACGCAGGGATTTGATCGGCCTGGGAATAAAACGCACCAATGCTGTTTCCTCTGGCATCTGGACACGGTTAGGTTTTGTCCGAGCAGCTCTGTTGCAGTTCATCCACAGGTGACCATGCAGATAGACAAAAATAAGCAAAAAGCACCTGGAACTGTACTTTATGTGTAACTGGAAACTAGTTAGCATTAGTCATTCCGCAGGTCGTACTGCACTTTATCATGCTGGTCATGTTTCAAATGAACACAATCACTCTACAGCCTGTAAGGTTTTGTGTTAAGTCGTACAAAAATCACCCTTCTGCGAGTCAAACTGATCTAATATTTCCAAGTGAAGGCGACTAAGACATGATGATCAAGCACGCACACAGGTGACACATATCTGACGGTTCATCACCTGGCACACACCTCTGCAGCGGCAGCCAAATTTGATGGACAGGAAGCAGAATGAAAGTAATAACTTCCCACCGTAAGCTGACTAACATTATTGCGATGTATATCCAGCTTGAAAGCGATATTCAAATCTTTTGTTTACACTGCGACAGCGGGTGAGAGCAAATCACTCCTTTGATAAGGTCTGTGTTGAACATCCGAAGTCCCGCACCCTGCATGCCGCAAGGGGCGCTAGTTATTCATGAATGACCTGTCCCATCTGTTGGATCAGACATCTTATCACCATTACCAAAGCGCTGAACAAAAGCATAACGTGAACAGTGCGGGAAATGAAACAAAGGTGCGTCGGGGATATTTTATTCAGTTAAGAATGAGCAGGGCGTTTGTGTGTAGTTCTCCGTTACAACTCGAGGAGCCAACAGACACAAAACATGGAACTCTCTCCGCATGTTTTGTTCAGTCAGCTAGAACTCTGTCTTCTTTTAACACCTTACCCAGTGAGACTCAAGTCAAGTATTTTTTAAGAACGTATTGATTTATTTTTTTATGGAAAAAAATGTTTTTTTAGATCAATGTGACATTGTGCTGTGTTACAGCGAAAATTCAGGTAGAAGGGCATATACAAACCAAAAGTATGTATTTAAAGCAATGCCTTGCTTTTTCTTTTGCTGTCATTATTCCCTATGAATTACAATTATTTTTACACTTGAGGTACAGTTAGGAACATTCTAATGAGATGTATTTTTAAAAAAAAGATCTCTGTAGATCATAAATGACCTATTGTCATTTATGATCTACAAATTAAAAGACCTATTGTGTCCATCCATTTTTTTCAATTTGGAATAAAGTAATTTTTGTCCTCAAAACTCTACACACATTGACAATGTGAAACTTTTCGTTCTCGCAAATCTATTAAAAATTAAAAAGTAAGAAATCACATGTACATTAGTATTCAAAGTATTTGCCATGAAGCTCAAAAGTAAGCTCAGCGGCATCCTGATTCAACTGATCATCCTTGAGATGTTCATAAAGCTTACATTTTATACATGTAATAAATTTAGTTGGTTGTACATGATTTGGAAAGGCACACACCTGTCTTTATTTAAGGTCCCAAACTTGACAGTGCATGGCACAGCACAAACCAAAAATGAAGTCAGAAGAATTGTCTGAAGACCTTTGAGACAGGATTGTCTCTGGGCACAAATCTGGGGAAGGGTACAGAAAAATATCTGCTGCCTTGAAGGTCCCAATGAGCACAGTGGACTACATTATCCGTAATTGGAAGAAGTTTGGAACCACCAGGACTCTTCCTAGACCTGGCCATCTAAACTGAGCAATCGGGGGGAAATGCCCTCATCTGGGAGGTAACCAAGAACCCGATGGTCACTCTTTCAGAGCTACAGCATTCCTCTGTGGAGAGAGGAGACCTATTCCAGAAGGACAACCATCTCTGCAGCAATCCACCAATCAGGCCTGTATGCAGTGTTAATTTTGACAGCATACCATGCCATACCATCCCATCTAAATGTATTTAATTTTTGTGTAGTTTTAGTCGACTCAATTCCTTAAAATTTTTGTCGACTAAAATTACGGTAAATTTTGTTGACTAAATTATAAAGGATAGCGCGTCTTTGAAGTTGTCTGGATACCACTCTTATTAAGGTTATTATGGGCCTGCTGCAATGCAAGCAGCCCATATTATTATTATTGCTCATACTTCAAACTTTATTATAATAGTTCCGCACGTTTCTCTTGCATCTAATATGAGCCGAACCGACCAACAATCCCCCACATATGTTATACCGTCGGAAAGGTCTTAAGTTGGGAACATTTCGTATTACCATAGCGACGCTATTCCGAAAACTGATCTCTATGGGCCCATTGAATGGGTACTCAACCTTGTTCACACACATTTTGTTCACACACTTGTCTTCTTTAACCCTGGCTAAAAAGTTTCTATGTCCAATGTTTGGTTTTGGCTGGATGGCTGTCGGAAGGAGGCGATCGCCATCGGGGTTTTAATTATGGGGTATTGTGTGTAGAATTTTGAGGACAAAAAACAATTTATTCCATTTTGGAATAAGGCTGTAACATAACAAAATGTGGAAAAAGTGAATACTTTCTGGATGCACTGTATAAACATTTGATCTATGAATTGTTTTATTTTAATACATTTGCAAAAGTTGAAAAAAAAAAACCCAACCTTTTCCTATTGTAGAATTTTGAGGACAAAAATAAATGTATTCCGTTTTGGAATAAAGCTGTAACATAACAAAATGTGGAAAAAGTTAAGCGATGTGAATACTTTCCTGAATATACTGCATATATATTTCTATGACACTTTTATGGAAGTTGTCACAAGTAGGGATGCTTTGCATTTACATTCCAACCAAAAATATGTACTCTTAAAAGGACTATGGTGCTTAAACGGTGCCTGAACCGGGAAATAAAGAACATACAGATTTTGTTGAAAGCATTTGTATTTTTATGGAATTTTGTGACGTGCAAGTTAAACAGAATAGCAATTTTAAATATATGAATAAAATAAATTAACTGATAATTAATCAATATAAAATAAATCCACGACAAATAGAGTTACTGCAGCTAAACCAGCAGCAAGGCAGAACACAGAGAATGTGCAAAATACCAACTTGCTGTAATGTTGTTTATAATTTCCGAGTTTTGGGAATACACCGAGCTTGCAGTGATCATGGTTGGTGTTTGAGGAAGAGTTGTTCAGCTGTTGTGACTGGTGCTGCGGAGAAATGTGTGCGCGGTGTTGGACCGTAGCACTGCTGTTGGCAATACAGTTTAAAAAGAGTGTCAGACTGTGTGTCTCTTACTTACATGCCTTACCTGCGCAATATCACCTTCAAGCACTTGTTGCAGGTGGATGAGTCTGCAATATTTCCCCACAGAAACGAGGCACCAATATCTTTACTTTTTATTTTAATTATTTTTTTCAGTACGGCTACTACGGTGTACGTTGACATCAGTGCCATTGTGGAACTGAGTTTTGGTACACAAGACTTTGGTACTGAGTAAAAAAAAATGTTTTAGAATAATTAATCCACTTGCATCAGGGTTGAGGTGGTGCAGTGACCAACCAGATGCACTAGTACAGGGGTCGGCAACCCAAAATGTTGAAAGAGCCATCATGGACCAACAATAAAAATAATTAAATCTGTCTGGAGTTGCAAGTAATTAAAAGCCTTATATAAATGCTATAATGAAGGCAACACTTGATGTAAGTGTCTGTATTAGCTATAATAGCCTACTATCAAAATGACTGTGTGTCCCAGGCTGAAGCAAATCTTTGTTGACAGAAATGTTGAAATGTAATATTTATTCTACACATTTTTACAACATTGGAAAACATTAGTAAAACGAAGGCTTCTCAGAGGGTGAGATTACTCCTGGAAATTACTGGTTTAGAATAGCCATAGGTATAGATGTGTGTGTCCAAGTTAAAGGAAACGGCAGGCTGTTTTCTTCTAATGGATTTATTACAATCTTTGCAAGCTGGGTAATGTTTGCTGTGGGCTATAACGGCACACAAACAACTATCAAAAATGCAGCCAATATTACATCCAGATAATGTGTCATGAGACATGCAAACATAAATTAAATACACAGAGGACATATAGCTTAAATAGTAGGGCTGCGAATCTTTGGGTGTCCCATGATTCGATTCAATATCGATTCCTGGGGTCACGATTTGATTCAAAATAAAAAAAAATTAGATTCAACGCGATTCTCGATTCAAAAACGATATTTTCCCGATTCAAAACGATTCTCTATTCATTCAATACATTGGATTTCAGCAGGATCTACCCCAGTCTGCTGACATGCAAGCAGAGTAGTAGATTTTTGTAAAAAGCTTTTATAATTGCAAAGGACAATGTTTTATCAACTGATTGCAATAATGTAAATTTGTTTTAACTATTAAATTAACCAAAAATATGACTTATTTTATCTTTGTGAAAATATTGGACACAATGTGTTGTCAAGCTTATGAGATGCGATGCAAGTGTAAGCCACTGTGACACTATTGTTCTTTATTTTTTATTTTTATAAATGTCTAATGATAATGTCAATGAGGGATTTTTAATCACTGCTATGTTGAAATTGTAACTAATATTGATACTGTTGTTGATAATATTCATTTTTGTTTCACTACTTTTGGTCTGTTCTGTGTCGTGTTTGTGTCTCCTCTCAATTGCTCTGTTTATTGCTGTTCTGAGTGTTGCTGGGTCGGGTTTGGTTTTGGAATTGGATTGCATTGTTATGGTATTGCTGTGTATTGTTTTGTTGGATTGATTCATAAAAAAAAATAATAATAATAATAAAAAATTAGAAAACAAAAATAAATAAATACATTTTAAAAAATCAATCAATCAATCAATCAATGTTTATTTATATAGCCCTAAATCACAAGTGTCTCAAAGGGCTGCACAAAAAAAATCGATTTAAAAAAAAAAGAGAATCGATTCTGAATCGCACAACGTGAGAATTTCGATTCGAATTCGAATCGATTTTTTTCCCACACCCCTACTAGATAGCATGTTTGCATCGATTAGCTTGCAGCCATGCAATGACCAAATATGCCTGATTAGCGCTCCAACAAGTCAATAACATCAACAAAGCTCATGTTTGTGGATTCAGGCACAACATCAAACGTTTGATGGACAAAATGACACAAAGGAGGAGTGGCATAAAACATGTCATTATGTGGCAGCGTAGAAGAAAGTTGTACATATAAACAAACTACGGTGAGTTCAAAGACTGCCAAATCAAAACCGCGCTCGCCAAATACTCTCATCAGTTTGATATAAACAATGGGATTTCTAGCAATTAGGAAGGTTTGTGTCATGTTTGTACTCCTGCAAAAACCATATCAAAACAAAAAATATATTTTTCCCTCATCTTTTTCCATTTTCATACATTTTTGAAAGAGCTCCAGGGAGCCACTAGGGCGGCGCTAAGGAGCCGCATGCGCCTCGAGAGCCGCGGGTTGCAGAACCCCGCACTAGATAGAGCGACACCCTAGCATAAGTGTGTGCATTCTGAGTTCAACAAGGACATATTTAGGATTGTGCTCTCAATCGTGTGCTTTCCTGCTATTCTGGTATATTTCCAAGTGCCTTTTGCCTACCATTTGCTTGGACTCTCGACAAGCAATAATTCCAGGAAAGACTACTTCTCTGTTCACACTAGTAAACCCATCCCATCCACCTACACATCCACACACACACATACACACACACACACACACACACACACACACACACACTACACTACCATGGTGATAGGAACATGCAGGGAAGCGCCTGACTCTCTCCTAATCAGCTCCATATGTAGTCTCCTTTCTCAGCTCTTAATAGTGAAGTCTTTTACAAGCTCCTGCTCACTCGCAGGCACATTCACGTGCCAACACTATCTGGGTCGTAGTATTTGTCCCCATATTATATTCTATAATGTACAGTATGTTTAATCTCCTAATGTTGCCCCACAAACCCTGTAATCTTGGCAGTCAAAATCAATTCCCGCTCTTAACAAAATCTCCTCTTAAGCTCTGAAACAACACAACTGGGTTAAGATTTGTCGAGTCGTAAATATTTGCAGCCACACAAAAGGATTTTGTTTAAGACGGGCTGCTGAAGAGCTGCAAGACATTTGGTTGGGCTGAATTCAGTCTGGCTCAATGCTTTTGGATTTCCTCCCTCCCTTACAAAAGACATTAACAAGAAATCAAGACTTTTCCAAAATGACTTAGTGCTCCACTTGAAAACAAAGACACGATTGAATTCATTATGGAGTGTTTTGCTTGGCAGATTTATGGACTCTATTTTTGAGCTATTGCAGTTAAAGGCGTGCAACTCATAGTCTACCAATGTTATGCAAGGGGAACAAAATGTCTATAAAAAAGGGTGCCTGTTGTGATATGTTTACATGTACAACCACAGAAACAATATATTGCATGTGTGTTGTTTGTTAAATAAGAATGACTGGTTTGGATTTATTTCTAACTAAAACATGCAACCACATAGATGGGAAAAAAAAGCATTTTCCTCCCACCTAGCCCCACCTCCAATGGCGAACATCCCCAAGTGACTGTCTGGTGCCCTCCCACACAGTGCGCCTACAGCCACAACAAAGAGCGAACTCGAATCACACGACTTCCCCTTCAAACCCACTAATTCCCCTCAGAGCCGCAGTGCTCCATGCCAAGAAGTCACACATACAGTGAGTGCATTCAGCCCGCTCCAAATGCTGCCTAGGTTGGGCGATGTTTCCCAGGAGTCTATCTTTTGAGGGGGATAAGTGCACAAAAAAGTAGCGGTGAAAGGTGTGCTTGGTAAGTAAGTGCATCGTTAAAAGGCCCTTGCAGACAAAATTAGATACGACTTGCTAATTCAGCTCCACGCCCACCCGCCTCACCTGATGTAACGGGGAAGTGACGCTATACAGTAGTGGCTGGAAACGTAGCATCATTACACTAACCATTGAAGACAATCGGGCTCTAAATTTTTTCAATCTGGCCTGCCGAACATTCCCAGATAATTAAAAAATATATTTAAAATCGAAACTGTAGCCGCCATTATGATGTGCAGTGATGTTTTCAAATTACCGTAAGTCTTGAACTATACAAAGTACTTCAAAGGTTGGAATCTGCGCTTTTGCATGATATACTAGTTACTATGGTAATCTAAGTCACAGTAGCTCAGACGTGGTACCAAGCAGTGTGGGTGGGGAGCGTTTCCACAGTGTTTCCAGCGCGGCCAGCCCGAAATGCGGGTGTCAGGGACAGAGGCGGAAGGAGATTTTTACAACAAAGTTCTAAAGCTTAGTGCTATATCAGATTGTACGTGGGGGGGGCGTTTAGCCTTCGCGTTCTTATCGCGCTGTTTGTTTGCAATTTTGTTGCGTTTCGCTTGATTATAAAATATGTCGATCGAGAGTGGGTGTGATGTTCATATGTTGTCAATATTCAGGGTTTTATCGTTCATAGTTAATATTGTAAATCACACATTCTTTATTTTCATGTACATTCTGGGTGTCTCATTCAGTAAAAAAGTGTAAAACAACTGTCATAACGTTTTTAGCATTCAATCAGACATTATTGTGAGGTTTTGTATTAGTGTTCCTAAAAATAGATATACCAGCCCCCAGACACATTTTTTCTCTAAATGTGGCCCCCCGAGTCAAAATAATTGCCTAGGCCTGCTCTAAAGTGTGATGTGGAAACGCAATGCATTGTGGTTCTTGCTGGCCTCTGAATAACCTATTTACATGGCTGAAGGCAAGACTCCTAAAGTTGTGTTCTTTTCTTTACTAAGTACAAAACATGCGTCATAATTAACTACCACAATGATCACAATGTTCACAACCTCGTGATCGCTTCGTGGGGGAAAAAAACGATTTGGCGAAATTTGTCTCATTTCCATTGTAGTGAGCTCAGAGACAACGAATAGCCTGGAGAGCAACGGTGAGACGATCAAACATGACTTTTCAGGCCATCACCTGGTACATGTTAGTGTGTTCACAGCATTTTCATACTGGCAAGTTTGATTCAAAGGATGTTTTATTCTGTTGCACACGTAGCAATTAGTACGCTGTTAGCGTTAGCTGCTAAGATAAGCTAGCTGCGGGTTACAAACGACGTACAGTATTTGGAGGAAAAAGCAATACCCCAAATCATAGATCAATAATTTAGAAGACTATTCCCCACATTAATGTGAAGTGTATTTCAGACTTGAAATATACTTAGTTTGAAACACATTTCTCCAGGAGATACCACACAGTGACAAGTCCTCTTGACCTTTCTCTGAAAGGACGACAGTCTTCTTTTTCTGATGTAAAATTCAGAGGTCTGCGATGAGGTGGCGACTTGTCCAGGGTGTACCCCGCCTTCCGCCCGATTGTAGCTGAGATAGGCTCCAGCATCTCAGCGCCCCCCAAAAGGGAATAAGCGGTAGAAAATGGATGGATGGAAATTCAGAGGTCTCCGTGAGCCTTAACCAATTTGGCATTCCGTTGACGATTGAGATACAGGACACGTTCTGCTTTTGCTCAAATCTTGTCTATCGGACGTGCTTATATGGGTCAATCCCACCAATTTTACTTATTTTTCAATGAGCCTTTGGAACAGAGTCCAGTTTGATTTGGTACAGTCCCGAGATTGTTTTCTTTTGTACGATCAATTTTAATCCAGTTAGTTGCTCTCTCTCACAATACCGCTGGTTGAGTTCAGCCATGTACAATGCTTTGCGAAATCACGTGCCCTTTCGAGCCCTATAAAAAAACAGCCTATTTGTGACATGCTGTACACTGAGGATACACAACCATGGTTGCCCCGCCTCATACGCTGTGCGTAGTGCCCTGCAATCCGTGGAGATCCCTGTTTTGAGGAAAGAAACGCATGTAAAATGTAAATTAATTAATGACAGGACGCTTGTGGCTTTGTCACTGATGAGAATATAAAGGCAGATATACCCACACATTTCCCGTACCTCTTGTGGCACATTGACATAGTACTTGTTTTGCAAGGCAGAAGGTACTGGATTCAAAACCCGGGTGGGGTTGAGATAGCAAGGATTGAACATACCGTATTAGTATAAGTCGCTCCGGAGTATAAGTCGCACCTGCCGAAAATGCATAATAAAGAAGGAAAAAAACATATATAAGTCGCACTGGAGTATAAGTCGCATTTTTTGGGGAAATGTATTTGATAAAACCCAACACCAAGAATAGACATTTGAAAGGCAATTTAAAATAAATAAAGAATAGTGATCAACAGGCTGAATAAGTGTAAGTTATGAGACATAAATAACCAACTGAGAACGTGCCTGGTATGTTAACGTAGCATATTATGGTAAGAGTCATTCAAATAACTATAACATATAGAACATGCTATACGTTTACCAAACAATCTGTCACTCCTAGTCGCTAAATCCCATGAAATCTTATACGTCTAGTCTCTTACGTGAATGAGTTAAATAATATTATTTGATATTTTACGGTAATGTGTTAATAATTTCACACATAAGTCACTCCTGAGTATAAGTCGCACCCCCGGCCAAACTATGAAAAAAACTGTGACTTACAGTCCGAAAAATACGGTATATGTTTTAATGATGCTAAAATTTTAGTACAAAACATGCATCAAATGAAGCTTGATCAAGAAGTATAACAATCGTAAAGAGTTTTGTAATGAGAGGAAGGGGCCTCCAAATACATTTCTGCTTAGGGCCCCAGCTAAGCCTGAGTGGCCCTGTACACGACTAACTAATAACACATTTAGCAGTTTATTTATCCACTTTGAGGCTCAGCTCTGTTGGCAAACTTGGCGCTGCGGCATCTGGCACTTCTTGTTAGAGAAATATATAATATGAAGCCCAGTCTGCAGTGCAAATAAAACATCGCCGCACAGTTGAAGCTTTTATTCGGTGCATAAATAAGTCTTGCTCCAAAACATAGACCAAGGTGCCTGTCCACTTCCCCATCAATGACATTCCACACCATGCTGCACTGAAATTTGCAGTAAGACAAAAGAGTGTTGTTTTTGCTCTAGGATTCATTTAAGTGTAGTTTACTGTACGTGCGACGGACACTATATGAACACTGATGGCATTATTACAAGCATGTGTATCATTAAGATGACGAAACATACCTGTAATTGTATGCTAAAATGTACTCCAGATACATCAGCTTTAATGCTCATATAGTATGTGCTTACAAAGGGTCATTAAGTCCAGGAACTTGAGTGTTGGTGCAGGGGGGGGGTCTTATTTGTTCAGCCGTCTATTAATCCCGAGGCATGTCATTGCATATGCTTGCTCTGTTGTTCTCACATTTGAACATATGTTTGCACGTACAGTATAATCATATATATATATATATTAAAAAACAGTGCAGATTGTATGCACACACCGCAATGACAGCAGCAGAGCCCAACAAATGAGCAAACTCTGAGCGAATCGGATTAAATATGACACGGAGATGCACAGGAATGTGACATATCGTTGCGTATCTGCTTTCAGTTGACAGGCTCCTCTTGTTAAAGCAGCAGCGGTGACAAACTTATCTCCTTTATGCGCCATGCGTGCGACACCATAGCACCCCGAAATGAAGGTGTGCATGTGAGCAATGTTAAGTGATGTGTGCAGCGGTGGCCGTGCGAGTTAGCGAGTGAGAGTCAAAGCAAAGCGCCTCATCAGTTGAACATTTATGGTAAGTTACCTGAATAATTCATTCCGGTGCGTGGCTGTTTCCAGACGCATCACAAACGGTATGTCTCGGCGCTCTTTGACAGGGCGTCTCATGATCAACACTGACTCTAAGGATGTATATTTGTAGGTATGTTGTGTTATTTTTGTTGTTTTTTGGTATATTTTGTTCTACCACCATGGTGAGATAAAGTTCTTAACGTCAATTAGAAAACAAACTGTTTCTAACATGTACCATTATCACTGGAGGACAAGAGAACAAGGAATAACAAAACATGCTACACTACACACCACGGGACGATACAAGAAGCCATGCTAACCGCTAAGCTTGAGCTCTTGAATGTAAACGGGGTGGTCAGAATGATACAAATATCGGCAGTAACGATACCAAGTATAGTGTCAGTATACGGTCAATACTACAGTGATTATTCGGTCAATATTTTTATTATCACAAAATATTTTTTGGTCATTCCTTGCTATTATTTACAGGACTTCAGGACTTTATACAAAAAGCCATGCTAGCTGCTAGGCAAGAGCTCTTCAATGAAAACATGGATACAAATATTTACAGTAACGATACAAAGTATAGTATCAGCATATGGTCAGTACTTGAGTGATTAGATCGATATTTTTTACAATCACAAAATAGTTTTTTTTTTCGTTTTATGTTATTGTTTACATGACTTAATTACTTTAAATCAGAGCCAATGGCAGTTATATAGATTTTAGGCCATATCACCCATCCGTCAATGACATTCACAGAAGTGTTGGGACATTTGGTCATAGGAAAATAATTAGGATTCAGTGGAATTTAAGGAATCGACCCACCCCCCTGATGGAATAATTAATTGTAGATCCTAAAACATTAGAATTACGACACATCTAAAAGTGACTTTCTGCTACATTTCATCAGACTGCCTGTCCAAAATTATAAAGCCTGTTCACAAGACTATAAATATGCAATTACGATTTGTCTTAATGACCAACAGACCACATTCTATGCATCTTTAAACATTGATATAGTTCAGCTTCATGAAATTAGTTCATTCCAATTCAGGTCCAAAGTTTTTTATTGGTTTACATGCAGGGGAGAAAATGTGGAAGTGGGAAATGAGGATGCCTGCTGCTTGACTCTCACTGATCTCTCACAGTTTAACTGACAAAACTGTTATCAGGCTGTTTACATTTTCTTTCAAGGTGCTGGGGATTATCTGGCCAGGAGTATCCTGCATGTGTGATAAGGTAGCGGTATAGTGGTCAAAGAGAGCATACAGGCACCATGCAGCTATGACAGTTAAAGGTGCCTTATCATAGGCCTGAATTTGCAGCAGCTTTTTCAGAAAATTGCGGCAAAAAGTGGTTATTTTTTTCAGTAACATTGAATCAACTTGTGATTTTAGGAATCTGTTTTTATCAATGTTGTAACTGTTCATTGTAAACCAAACTCAAAAAGTGCAGGGTTTCAGCAAAAAAAAATTAAACAATTTCTGTATTGATGTTGTATTTGTTTTATACAGTATATACTTAAAAGTAGACACTAGATAACCACTGTCAAAAAAATGTTTTAATTTTTTAACATGTCTTGTCCTGCCACTCAGGATAAACCCATATTGTTGATGTAGGTGCCCATATCTGCTGTACAGAATTGCTTTTAGAAAAGAGAACTGTGGGATACTTCTCTTGTTGCCTTATTGGTATTTGACTTTAATAAATAGATGTATTTAATGTTTGGGGCAGCCGGACCGGAGCAAGAGGACATAGAAAGAAGAATAAAAAGAAGACAGAGGGGGAAATTGTTGGGATAAGAGTGTGACGAGACAAAGACAACAAAAACAACAACAACAGAACAACATGAGCAAATACGATATGTACAAATATGATACCAAAAATTATAGCAAAGAAGTAGTTACTGAAGTAGATAGTAATAACACAGAAATGACAATGAACATTATTGCACTACAAATGGTGCAATAAAAATACCAATAGAAATAACACTATTGGTGTATAATAATAATAATAATTACCTCTACTATTAACATTGTAATTGCTTCAAATGCAACAATGCATATATTTAATGAATACTTGAATTACGAAAGAAAAGTGATAAACGGGGGAAAAGAAAGAGGAGCGGACTATATTAACCTTGTAGATTGTTATGGTAAAAATAAGTTACGCTTTAGTAATGTGCTGTGTTTCTACACAGTTTTCCCCGGGGCAGGGTCAACAACATGAATTTAATAGATGCATGAGTGTATTAGTGAGTGAATTAATTTGTCTCCCAGTATGTGCGGGTGACAAAGTACGCCCCCGCCACCCAGAAAGTCCAACCCAAAACAGCAGGTGCGGTACGCAGGGAATAAGGGACCACCGGCCCCACGCAGGCAGGCAGGTGGGCGAGCGACAGGACCCCCACTGTTCCGTCGGGCAAGCCAGCGGCAGGCCGTAGACAGACACACCCGGCCGAGGAATAGCACGGGACAACCAGCCCCCAAGTCCAGCCGGACGGGAAGACAGCCCCGCCCCACAAGCAACCGGGCCCCCACGAGCCCAACCCCCCTAATATAGTAATAATTATATTTACTGAAAGAAACACCACCAAAGGCTTCCTTATTGTTCGCTGTCCTCTCTGTCGTCAAGAGATGGGCTCATCTCTCAAACATCTACTGCTCATTCTTTCTATGCGAAAGGAGGGTTTTGTTATGAAAACGTGGAGACCCTATATGAGCGCCTCTTCATACAAAAGTCATACATTGATACATTTTTCTCAAATGTCAGTGTCATAAACAGTCTCTAGGGCGGGGGTCAGTAACCCGCGGCTCTTTAGCGCAGCCCTAGTGGCTCCCTGGACCTCTTTCAGAGATGTGTGAAAATGGAAAAACATGAACAAAAAAAATGTATTTTTTGTTTTAATATATTTTCTGTAGGAGAACAAACATGACACAAACCTTCCTAATTGTTAGAAATCCCACTGTTTATATTAAACATGCTTCACTGATGAGAGTATTTGGCAAGCGCCGTTTTGTCCTACTATTTTCAGGGATCTTTGAACTCATCGTAGTTTGTTTACATGTACAACTTTCTCCGACGCTGCCACATAAAGACGTGTTTTATGCCAATCCTTCCTTGTCTCATTTTGTCCACCAAACGTTTTATGCTGTGCGATAATGAACAAAGGTGAGCTTTGCTGATTTTATTGATTTGCTGGAGTGCTTATCAAGCATATTTGGTCAATCCATGACTGCAAGCTAATTGATGCTAACATGCTATTTAGGCTCGCTGTATGTACATATTGCATCATTATGCCTCGTTTGTAGGTATATTTGAGCTCATTTAATTTCCTTTACTTATGTCCTCTGTGTATTTAATTTATATTTGCATGTATCATGACCAGTGTTGGGACTAACACGTTACTTTGTAACACGTTACTGTAACGCTGTTACTTTCGGCGGTAAATAGTAATCTAACACGTTATTTTTTATATTCAGTAACTCAGTTACCGTTACTACATGATGCGTTACTGCGTTATTTTACGTTATTTTTTATGTAGTATCTGAGTGTGTTTTATTGGAGCGCTGCAGAAGAGGCGACCGGAAAAGAGGCGCGCGCTGTGTATGTGTGTATGTGTGTGTGTGGGAGGGGGCATGTCTGTGTTTACATCATGGCGGAGCCAAAAGTCGAGTTTTTTAACATGGAGATATTCTCACTACTTTTCTTTTGTCGACCACAAAGAAAAGAACATTTTAGTTAAATGTAAGTTGTGTCTTGGATCAACGATCCTATCCTAGCAATTAAAATCTGCTGAAACAGCTACAAAAGCAACATGCTTCGACGAAGCTAGTAAAGAGAGACACACTTCACTTCCACCTCCAACAGCGGCTGAATTTAACGAGGCACTTCTCACTGAAGGTACACACTCTGTCAATTCTCTTATATACTCTTTCAATCTAGACTTCTAGAGTGTTTGATTGATTTATTATTCTTTTTCTTCTTCTCCAGATTTTGGCGCGTTCTACCTTCCACATTTTTTATTCAATTTAAACGGTTCCAACTTCAAACTGTTCAGCCCTTAACAACTTCCAAAAATTCCCAGATTTCCCAGAATTCCAGGTTTTCCAGGACATTTTTCCCATTGAAAATGAATTGACCATTTTTCAAACTTCCACCATTTTCCACCAAGTCAAACCATTCCACCTTCACATTCCACCATTCTGGACATTAAAACTACTCTTTTAGCAATTAAAAAAATGCCAGGATTTTTCAAAATTCCTGGTTTTCCAAAGCCCTATTTCCACCCTTTTTTCTGGCGACTACTCCTCCCACATTTTCGAACACACTTCAACCGTTCCACCGTCAAACATTCCTCTTAATTAAAACAAAAAACAAAGTTGTTTTTTAAACTGGAAAAATTTCCGGTTTTCCAGAAATTCCAGGAATTCCTTAATACCATTTCTCTATTCAACATGTTACGACTTCAACATTTCTTGACCAATATGAAAAATTCCAACACCAACCATTTCAACTCATTCAGACATTGTTCACTTTTTTTTTTTTTTTTTTAATCCTGCTTTTCCCGAAATTCCCAATTTTTTTGGAAACTCCCATTTAAATGAATGGGACATTCTTCCAGAATTCCCACATTTTTCATCTGATTTAAACTGTTCCAGCTTCAAAATATTCAGCCTGTTCAGGAATTGTGTGCTCTACTTCAACAATTCTAAAAAAAATTCCAGGATTTCAGTTCGACTTCAGCATTGGAGCATTCTTCAGGAATAGCCTCATCTAGTTTAAAAACGCAGCTTTTTTTTTTTGATCGATTGAAATTTTTATTAGTAGATTGCACAGTACAGTACATATTCCGTACAATTGACCACTAAATGGTAACACCCGAATAAGTTTTTCAACTTGTTTAAGTCGGGGTTCACGTTAATCAATTTATGGTACAAATATATACTATCAGCATAATACAGTCATCACACAAGTTAATCATCAGTGTTTATACATTGAATTATTTACATTATTTACAATCCCGGGGGTGGGATGTGCAGGGGTTTCGGGCGGGAGGAGGTTAGGTTTGGTTGATATCAGCACTTCAGTCATCAACAATTATATCATCTGAGAAATGGACATTGAAACAGTGTAGGTCTCACTTGGTAGGATATGCACAGCGAGCAGTGAACATAGTGAGCTCAGAAATCATAAGAACAAGTATATACATTTGATTATTTACATTTGATTATTTACAATCCGGGGAGGTGGGATGTCGTGGGGGGAGGGTGTTAGTCTAGGGTTGTAGTTGCCTGGAGGTGTTATTTTAGTGCTGTTTTGAAGGAGGATAGAGATGCACTTTCTTTTACACCTGTTGGCAGTGCATTCCATATTGATGTGGCATAGAAGGAGAATGAGTTAAGACCATTGTTAGATCGGAATCTGGGTTTAACGTGGTTTGTGGAGCTCAATTTTACACTTGGCAAACTCATCTCGCTGATACGGCCCGCGGGCCGCATGTTTGACATCCCTGAAGTAAGCTCTGGTGTCACTGGATTTCATCACATTGGTGACTTTACAGGGGAATGAAGCTTGTCTGGCTGCCATCCCCTTTATCTTATCAATTCCCACCATGCAGTTTGCAGACTTCAAATACAAGATTGTGGGAGAGAAGATTGAGGCTTCAAACAGATGCAAGGGAAAATCCTACTTACTTGAGAAAGTGTGTGTGTATGTGTGTGCATAAAAAGTGCTTTATTTTTAACTGCACTGATGCAGACAAACAGTGTAGCGTCCATCCACGCCAGGAAGCTGGTGTGTAAAAAAAAAAAAGGAAACGTCCTTACCGTGATTGTCTTCATCCATGTTGATTGTAGCGGTTTCAGGGCAGTCCTGCACAAGGTGTGTCCGAATGAAATGAATATTTATCTTTTTCCTGCTTGTCGTTGACACGCCGGTGTGCGAGCCTGACAGGCGTCTCGCTGGCTGGAGAGGAAAGCAGATGATGGCGAAATAAAAGGTGCGGACGGGAGCAAAAGTGGCGCCAATCCGCCCGGAAATAATAATGAGATCCTTAATTGTTGAGATGTAATGTGTGAAATTGAAGCGTGAGTCCGCGATCAGACTGTTGTGCCGCTCAGTGATTCATCCTCTGCGAGTCTCGTCCACATTCGCTTCGCTGCAACCGCCGCTACGTCACTAAGCCCCGCCCCGCCAAACAATGGACACACGCGCACACGCGCGCATTCCCTGTTTAACGGCGTGAGGACGAGCTTGTTGTGGCAATGGTGACAGGCAAATAATATTGTTCGTCAAGATAAATCTCATTTAACTTTTAGTATTCCAAAATAAAATCACCTGATAACGCGACGTGAGGTGTTTCTAATTGTAGCTGCTGACATGTATATTTGTTATATAATTTCGAACATAGTTGGTGAGAATAAATAAATACAATGCATAGATATAAGTTCGTATTGTACACATAATGCGATTAAAGATGTATTTCCTTGGGTTAATTCATGCAAGTTTATGTTAACTTTATTTGTGTTACAACCCATGTAAATTGGAGGGGATTGTGTTTTTTTGTTCCGGTTTGGTCACATTGTTGGGGGGGGCCAATTAATATGTGACGGAATTAATGAAGCAGCATGAGACAACAAGTTGCTTTTTTTATTGAACAACAAACATGCATTTATAACCTCATTAAAAAGCAACCTTTGCATAATATGGGGCCTTTTAAAGGCCTACTGAAATGCGATTTTCTTATTTAAACGGGGATAGCAGGTCCATTCTATGTGTCATACTTGATCATTTCGCGATATTGCCATATTTTTGCTGAAAGGATTTAGTAGAGAACATCGACGATAAAGTTCGCAACTTTTGGTCGCTGATAAAAAAACCCTTGCCTGTACCGGAAGTAGCAGACGATATGCGCGTGACGTCACAGGTTGTGGAGCTCCTCACATCTGCACATTGTTTACAATCATGGGCACTAGCAGCGAGAGCGATTCAGACCGAGAAAGCGATGATTTCCCCATTAATTTGAGCGAGGATGAAAGATTCGTGGATGAGGAAAGTGAGAGTGAATGACGAGAGGGCAGTGGTAGCGATTCAGATAGGGAAGATGCTGTGAGAGGCGGGTGGGACCTGATATTCAGCTGGGAATGACTAAAACAGTAAATAAACACAAGACATATACATACTCTATTAGCCACAACACAACCAGGCTTGTATTTAATATGCCACAAATTAATCCCGCATAACAAACACCTCCCCCCTCCCGTCCATATAACCCGCCAATACAACTCAAACACCTGCACAACACACTCAATCCCACAGCCCAAAGTACCGTTCACCTCCCCAAAGTTCATACAGCACATATATTTCCCCAAAGTCCCCAAAGTTACGTACGTGACATGCACGTATGGGCAAGTGATCAAATGTTTGGAAGCCGCAGCTACATGCGTACTCACGGTACCGCTTCTGCGTATCCAACTCAAAGTCTTCCTGGTAAGAGTCTCTGTTGTCCCAGTTCTCCACAGGCCAATGGTAAAGCTTGACTGTCATCTTCCGGGAATGTAAACAATGAAACACCGGCTGTGTTATCCGGCACACCAGTCAAGGGGTGCATTCTACGGCAGGGGTGCGTTATCCAGCACAACACCTGCCGCAATACACCGCTTCCCACCTACAGCTTTCTTCTTTGCTGTCTCCATTGTTCATTGAACAAATTGCAAAAGATTCACCAACACAGATGTCCAGAATACTGTGGAATTTTGCGATGAAAACAGACGACTTAATAGCTGGCCACCATGCTGTCCAAAAATGTCCTCGACAATCCGTGACGTCACGCGCAGACGTCATCATACCGAGACGTTTTCAGCAGGATATTTCGCGCGAAATTTAAAATTACACTTTAGTAAGCTAACCCGGCCGTATTGGCATGTGTTGCAATTTTAAGATTTCATCATTGATATATAAACTATCAGACTGCGTGGTCGGTAGTAGTGGGTTTCAGTAGGCCTTTAAAGCTCTACTTCTTATTCGAGAAAGGTATCTGTGTGATGCCACATAAATATTAATACTTTTGACAGTGTCAATCATTACTAAACATTATTTTATATGACCGATTTTTTAGTACATATATCATGTGAAAACATACAGAATGACTGGCAACTATAGCAAATGTCTCGCACTTTTCTGTAAGTATTCAAGTAAGCCAGGGGTGTCAAAATCATTTTAGCTCAGGGGCCGCATGGAGGACACTCTACTCCCACGTGGGCTGGTTGGGTAAAATCATGGCATGACAACTTAAAAAATACAACTACGACAACTTCAGGTTGTTTTCTTTGTTTTTACTTTGGCCCAAAATAGCATAAGGACATTCTGAAAATGTACATATCACAAATAATCCTCTTGACAAAACACTTCAAGTTAGTAAAAAATTCTGAGGAAAAATGTGTTTGTTACAAACCCATGTAAATTGGAAGAGAATGTATTTTTTTGTTCCGGTTTGGTCACGTTGTTGGGGGGGACAATTAATATGTGACGGAATTAAGGAAGCAGCCTGAGACAACACGTTTTTTTTTATTGAACAACAAACATACATTTATAATGCACACAAAAGTCAAGGCACTTTCAATATAACCAACAATTTACACATCAGGTTGAGCAAATCACGGCATCAGCCTGGTCAGTAAGGAGTGCAAATGTGTGGAACTCAGTACTTGAGGAAGTTAAACTGGTCACAACTTACAAGGCCTTCACAAAAAAATTGGAAATGTGGCTTATCAACACCTACAGCTGTCAGCACTAAAATATGAGCCTGTTTTGAAGCCTAAGATAAATGTTATGTTGTATCTTATTTTTTATCACATTGTATATGTATTGTGTGCTTTTTTTTCTTTATCTCTCTCTCTCTTTCTTTTCTTTTTCTTTTAAATTGTAATTTAACTGCTTTTTTTACATCATGGCCAGGGGACTACAGATGAAAACTAGCCTTCTGGCTAATTCTGGCTTTTTTAACCACGAAGAGTCATGTGTTTTATGAAATTGCATTGTCCCCTTTGAAATAAACTAATTTCATCTAATCAACATGTCAAAGAAAGAAAACAAAAGCAAATACAGATGAGTATTAAACAATAATTGTTGTTGTTGTTGTTGTTGGCATCCGTAAGTCTCGGAAGACAATGGATTGGTGCCCCTGGAAATGTTTTAGTTGGTGATGCAGAGACCCACACGGGAGTGACAGTCTCTGTTGCACTTGGTGCATTTGTAGGTCGAGTCAGCTACAGGATGTAGTTGCTTGCTCTTTCTCTGAGCTCGCTTCTCATCTGCAAGCTGGCGGAGTTTTGCTTCGCCAGCATTCAGTCCAGTGTTCATGGTGTGTCTCCAGCTGGATCTGTCCTGAGCAAGCTCTTCCCAGGTGTTCAGGTCCATGTCGAGCGCTTTCAGGTCACGCTTGCAGACATCCTTGAAGCGGAGATGTGGCCGTCCCGTTGTCCTCTTGCTGTAGGCAAGCTCTGCGTACAGGATGTCTTTGGGGATCCGGCCATCGTCCATTCGACGCACATGGCCCAGCCATCGAAAGTGACGCTGACGAAGGAAAGTGACCATGCTGGGAATCTTGGCTTGCATCAGCACCTCGTTGTTTGTCACACGATCACTCCATGTAATCCCGAATATGCGACGGAGGCAGCGCATGTGAAAGGCACTTAGCCTCTTCTCCTGCGAGGAGTACAGAGTCCAGGATTCGCTGGCGTACAAGAGAGTACTTAGCATGCAGGCACGATACACAGCAATCTTGGTGTTTATTGTCAGCATGCTGTTCCACACTCTTTGCGACAACCTGGCCAAGGTTGTGGATGCCTTGCCGATCCTCTTGTTGATCTCTGCTTCCAGTGAGAGGTTGTCAGTGATGGTGGAGCCAAGGTTTGTGAACTGGCTGACAACCTCTAGTTGATAGTCATTGATGGTGATACAGGGTGGTTAAGCATCTTAGGCCATCACATTTGTCTTCTTCAGACTGATAGTTAGGCTGAACTCGTCGCATGTCTTTGCAAAGCGGTCCATCAGGCTCTGTAGCTCTTCTTCTGTGTGGGTGGCCAGAGCAGCGTCATCTGCAAACAGCATGTCTCTGATGGTTACCTCCCGGACCTTGCTCTTTGCTTTTAGACGAGCCAGGTTGAACAGTCGGCCGTCTGACGGAGTGTGGAGGTAAACACCCTCGGTTGATAATCCGAAGGTGTGCTTTAGCAGAACGGCAAAGAAGATGCCGAAGAGAGTGAGAGCGAGGACACAGCCCTGTTTAACGCCACTGCGGATGTCGAAGGCATCTGACATCGAGCCGTCGAAAACAAAAGCAAATACAGATGAGTATTAAACAATAATAATAATAATAAAAATATGGGGGGAAAAAATGACAAAAAGGGCTACCTAAATCACTTTAAATATTTTTATTTATTTATTTTTTTTAATTAAGGATCCCCATTAGCTGGTTGCCTCAACAACCCACTAGTCTTCCTGATAATATATCATATATAATATATATGAGGGCAGTTTTAGTGAAATCATATTTTCCGGGCACAGTTCATAGACAATATATCCTGAAGGAGTTTACAAAAGTTGAGCTAAGGAAAATAAGGACAAGATATATTACATACCCAATTCTTTCCAAAATTAAAGAAATACAATTTAAAACTATTAATGGAATATACCCTTCAAAGGATTTTTTTGAAACTTAAATTTAACATGGAGGTTGATGGCTGTTATATCTGTGGAGCTGTATAGGTTGTCAATCATCTGTTTGTGGAATGTGAGAGTGTACATGTGTTTTGGGAGGAGATTAGAGATTGGCTGAGAAACAAGGGTGTGGAGATGTCCCCATTCACTATAGAAGAGATCAAGTTTGGTATTTTTATAAACGACTGTAACATTATTATGCTTCAGGCACATTTCTTTCTACAAAAATGTCGATTTGTGAAAGTAAGGCCTACATTTTCTAATTGGCTTAATGGTTTACAATTATCAATCAAATCTTGGAGGATGATTAAGAGTACAAAAACCCTTAAATTGATATCTTTGTTAAAAGCATGAGACAACAAGTGTTTGATGTGGAAGACGTTAATGGAGTCTCGGATTGAAAATAAACTTTATTCCCTTGGAGTTTATGAGGCCAATGAGGAATGATTCTTTCTGATATGTATGTGAAATCAGTGTGTTTTCTTTTTTTGGATGTCAGACTAATTATAAGTTCTGTTTGCTTATTTTATTAGTTCTGACGGCATTATATTTGGCATCGTTGGTAACGTGAAGAAGGCGTGGCTGAAATAAATGTCTGTGAGCAAAACGAACGACTTGAGCCTCGATTAAGACCTCGGAGGGAGTAACACTAATATTTTGGTTCTTTTACCGACAAAAATGAGTACACTCCTCACGTTCAAGCAACCCTTTTTATTGCAGTACATATTCTCAAGGGACAATACCATAGAAATTAAACTTATGGGTCAAATGCAGAGAATAATTTCACCACACCTAGTGTGTGTGTGACAATCATTGGTACTTTAACTTTAATATATTTTAGAATAGTCATGAGATGTAAAGCTTGCAAAGCCGTTTAGATGTATACTCAATACAACAACAAAACAACACACAACCATTATCCTCTCCGTCCAGGAATTTGCAATGTTGCAATCGCGCCAATAAACACAAATTCAAGAAATCTCTGCGAATTACGCAGAAAAGGGGGGTCTATTTGAAGGCTAGAGTATACAAATTAGTTTTAAGATGGACTTTTGGTCATTTTCCAACCAATATTGTACAACACAAATACAACGTTGAAACAACATGCTTTTTGACGACATTTATTCAATTTCAGGTTGTGGCGTTGATTTGACCATTGAAATTTGGTCATTTCCCAACTAACAACGTGGATCCAACGTTGGACATCAACGTTGTCTCAGTTTACAAATACAACTATTTTGCAACGTTGTTTCAAAGTCAGTTCTAAAGATCATGTATGTGTAATCAACATTGTATCAATGTCTTGTGCCTGCTGGGATAACAGTTAGGTTTTTAAGGAATACTTAAAAGATTGATAAGGGTTGATAATATTGCAATGTTATTGAAAAAAAAATAAGCCTGAAAACATTGCAACTTCTGCCGCAATTTTCTGAAAAAGCTGTGGCGAATCCAGACGGTTTAGGCCACGACAATCACAAAAAAAGCCAGCAAAATCCTGGAGTGATTGATTCTCTAAATAGCAACTGGCAACACCAATGTGTAGAAAGGAAATTGTGACTGGCCTACAGTCAAGCCTGGTGGTGGCAGCCTCATGGTCTGCGGTTGCATGAGTGCTGCTGGCACTGTTGAGCTGCGGTTCATTGAGGGAAATGTGAATTAAAGGATGTGACATTCTGAATCATTCTATTAACAACCTGACCAGCTCCAGTGAATTTCATGCCCATGGTCGGATTGAGCACAATTTGGAAATGGTAGCAGTCATAAAGCTGATGGATGTTTGACAAACTTCAGTTTCCTCAGCAAAGCACATGTCATCTTGGAAGTGTGTATGGGCTCCTTACGTAGAATCACTGCCATGTTGTCTATACTTTGTCGAGGGTGGGGATCATGAATGTCTTGTGGATTTCGTGTTTCCCTCAATGAACTGTAGCTCCCCAGAGCCAGCAGCACTCTTGCAGCCACCATCCTGCTTGACTGCAGGCAAGACATGAATATCTTGGCGCTCATTTTTGTTGCCTGCAGCTATTTACATGTAATAACTGTAATTTTCAGAGTACAGTAAATGTGTACCGCTCTCCAAGCTGTACATTGACTACTTTAAAGTAAATACAAGTTTCATGTCAATATATTGACTCTTGAGAAAATATTAGAGGTGTACTAGCTTTTGTGGGATACTGAGTATATACAAAACCCAAAACCAGTGAAGTTGACATGTTGTGTAATTCGTATATAAAAACAGAATACAATGATTTGCAAATCCTTTTCAACTTATAATCGATTGAATAGACTGCAAAGACAAGATAATGAATGTTCGAACTGAGAACAATTTTTTTTTTTTGCAAATAATCATTAACGTAGAATTGAATGGCAGCAACACATTGCAAAAAAGTTGGCACAGGGGCATTTTTACCACTGTGTTACATGACCTTTCCTTTTAACAACACGCAGTAAACATTTAGAAACTGAGGAGACCCATTTTTGAAACTTTTCAGGTGGAATTATTTCCCATTCTTGCTTGATGTACAGCTTAAGTTGTTCAACAGTCCGGGGGTCTCCGTTGTCGTATTTTATGTTTCATAATGTGCCCTAAATTTTCAATGGGAGGCAGTTCTGGACTACAGGCAGGCCAGTCTAGTACCCGCACTCTTTTACTACGAAGCCACGCTGTTGTAACACGTGGCTTGGCATTGTCTTGCTGAAATAAGCAGGGGCGTGCGTCCATGACAACGTTGCTTGGATGGCAACATATGTTGCTCCAAAACCTGTATGTACCTTTCAGCATTAATGGTGCCTTCACAGATGTGTAAGTTACCCATGCCTTGGGCACTAATACACCCTCAGACTCTGGCTTTTGAAATTTGCGCCCATAACAACCCGGATGGTTCTTTCCTCTTTGTTTCGGAGGACACAATGTGCACAGTTTCCCAAAAAATTTGAAATGTGGACTCTTCAGACCACAGAACACTTTTACACTTCACATCAGTCCATCTTAGATGAGCTCGGGCCTAGCGAAGCCGGCGGCGTTTCTGGGTGTTATTGATAAATGGCTTTGGCTTTGCATAGTAGAGTTTTAACTTGCACTTACAGATGCAGCGACAAACTGTAGTTACTGACAGTGGTTTTCTGAAGTGTTCCTGAGCCCATGTGGTGATATCCTTTACACACTTATGTCGCTTTTTGATGCAGTACCGCCTGAGGCATCTAAGGTCACAGGTTTAGCCGTGCAGTAATTTCTCCAAATTCTCTGAACCTTTTGATGATATTACGGACCCTAGGTTGTGAAATCCCTAAATTCCTTGCAATAGCTCGTTGAGAAATGTTGTTCTAAACTATTCGACAATTTGCTCGCGCATTTGTTCACAAAGTGGTGACCCTCGCCCTATCCTTGTTTGTGAATGACTGAGCATTTCATGGAAGCTGCTTTTATACCCAATCATGGCACTAAACCTGTTCCAAATTAGCCTGTACACCCATGGGATGTTCCAAATAAGTGTTTGATGAGAATTCCTCAACTTTCTCAGTCTTTTTGCCACTTGTGCCAGCTTTTTTGAAACATGTTGCAGGCGTCAAATTCCAAATGAGCTAATAATTGCCAAAAATAACAAAGTTTTCCAGTTCAAACGTTAAGTATTCAATTGAATCATTGTATTCTTTTTTTTATTTATGATTTACACAACGTGCCAACTTCACTGGTTTTGTGTTTTGTAGATTAACACACCTACTGTACACTGAACCCGAGTGACGCAGGTGACGTCCCTTTCTCTCACTTTCTTCCGCCGTGCCCAGCGGTGGGTAGCGCGAGCACAATGAGTCCTCAGCCTCACCCCTTTCCTGTGCTCTCAGCTGTCTGGTGTTAAGTCCGGCCTTTGGTGAATACACAGCCACTGATGGGATCTTTCTGGGAAAAAACAAGCTGAGTCACAAGCTCACTTGGGCAGGGACATCACAGGAAGTAGTGCTCTAAATGTCATCATGTGCCTGCATCATTATCAGTGGGGATGTGTCACCAAGAAGCCCATTTATCTGTCTATCTGTCATACTCTATTATATGCATATTATAATCTTCTTCCCTCCATAGTTTTTTCCCATTTAATGCAAAAGCATAATGCGTTTTGCACATCCAGAACATTTGCAGCATGTGACTTTATAATTCCTCCATGCATATACTCTCTGGGAATCCTAACACTTCATAGGCGACACTCACGGGGTTAGGTTATCATTCCACGTCCGGAGCGCCACATGAAAATGTCCCTGTTTCCAGTTCTAGAATAAATGTGATAAGTGTGCTCAGTGTACGCATGTGTTTATATAAATATCTTGTGAGAGTCAAACTGAGAACATTGTGCACAAAAGTCTAAATGTCAGAGTCATTTATAAAGTTTTGGACTCATAACTAGGGATGGGTACCTACCCTCTCACTGATACAGTACCGATCCTGGTACCTGGGAATCAATAAAATGTGTTAATAAATGTTAGTTGTTTAAAAAAAATCTAAATTGCTTTTATTTACCTTTTAACACTAAGCTGTTCTATCCAGTTGTTACTTTGCTCTCTTGCACGCACCAGCTGTTTTATTATAATGTGCATCTTAGTTGTAGTTTGATTACCAAATTTAGATGTGTCAAATCACATGCCTATGGCAAATTCAATGTAAAAAAAAAGAAAAGTGGAGCCGTTCTGTACTTTTAAGCGCCTTCTTATAGCTTTATTTGTGTGAAAAATGACAAGATTGCCTATTAGGGCAGTCCGACTGAGTCCGCTCTGAGTGCTTGACTGCTTGTTTCCCGGCCAAATGCCTCAGCCGGTGCCAAGTTTGCAACCGATTGTGACGTCACGTACAACAAAGGTATCGAAATATGACACAAATCGGTTTTACCCAGTACTACCGACAGACAGTAGGTACCAAACTCAATGCCCATCCTTACCCATAAAATCTGAATCTGAAGGTCTTGTTAATTTGTTCCTTCAATTTATAAGTCAAGAAAAAAAAAAAGGCAAACTTTGGATTGATGTGCCGCATATTTCACTGGAAACAGGCCCCACAAGGCAGCTCATGTCAGCCACACTCGCATATGTCATGCACACGTCGGTGATGAGGAGCATGAACTGACCCTGCAGAGCACACGGATGAGTGTGTTTTCATGGGCAGCGAGGCTGAACACACACATGCAGGCTGATAATGTCAGTTCATCCCAATGAAAAGAATGCGGAAAATCACTCGACTAATAAACAAAACAACATGCGCAAGTGCAGTGTCATTTAAATTACACTCCAAAAAGCTTTGGGAAGGCTTGTCAACAATATTCCCCAAGCTTTTGAAATAAGAAATTCTTCATTTTTATTTTCGTGCAAAGAGCTGTTGACAAGCCTTCTGGGAAATGTAGGAGAGTGCAACCCTGTGGAAGGAGCGATGGAACACACAGACAGACAAAAGCAATCACATTGCAACGACGTTTGATCAAAATGACCACAGTATTTATCACTAACAGAGATGCATATTAGCTTGTATTTCTTGCAGCTGGTTTCTCATTGTTCGTAATGATAAACATAGAACATCATTTGCGTTTGATGGATATATATTGATGATTATTGGCAAAAAACTTTTTTTTTTCGGTGGAAGTTTCTGATAAAAATTATATATGGACAAGCATATTGTAAATGTTACAAATGTTTTTTTCAGCGAAAGGTTTATACTAAGGTCCAGATCAAAATGTTTGGCCTCCGATCCCAATACGATACAGATCTGATTCATTTGAGTCCCGATCCACTTATTTGACAATAGATTATTGAACTGAAAATGTTTCATGACAAGTACCATGCTCAGTGGAATAGTGGTTAAAGTGTCCGCCCTGAGATCGGTAGGTCGTGAGTTCAAACCCCGGCCTGGTCATACCAAAAACTATAAAAATAGGCCCCGTTACCTCAATGCTTGGCACTCAGCATCAATGGTTGGAATTGGGGTTTGAATCACCAAATGATTCCCGGGCGCGGCCACCGCTGCTGCTCACTCCTCCCCTGTGGGGATGGGTCAAATGCAGAGAATAATTTCACCGCACCTAGTGTGTGTGTGACAATCATTGGAACTTTAACTTTAACTAAAGTAAACACAATAACACATTTTTATGAAGCTTATCTTATTAAATGTAGACTTTGCTAGTCTTGTTGTGAATCGGATGATGTATTGAATGCGTGGTATTAAATGCCACATATAATTTTTTTTTAAACAAAATTAGGTATGTAGTGCTCTATAACTAAACAAAGGCAAAACTACCTTAGGCTTCCATTGAAATCCTTTGAGTTTTGCCCTAGTAGCCTCCTGTATCCAGATATTTGATCCCTGAGTAAACAACAACAAAAGATACAAAAAAAGATTTTGTAATAGTAAGAACAAGAAAAAAAATATCAACGTTATATAGTGATACTACACCAGGGGCCTTATCTATTAAGATCCAAATAACACGCGCTAAACAGCGTGTGCAAACCATAAAATTGTGTGTACTATTAGTGGCCGTGTTGCGTGTGATCTACTAAGACTGCAAATGCAATTGAAAAGTGGTTCAGGCTGCCTTATTTAGATGAAGATGTGCATCTACACGGCTTTCACCACTGAGATGCTCAATCATTTACTGCACATCCATGTTATCATGATCTTACCTGTCTGGTTTTGCTATTTTTTTTAAACAACTTAAAACATGTACAAACTTTTTAACGGGCATTTCAGAAGAAAAAGTCCTGCGGTGCATCTACATGCACCTTCATAGCGGTAATGGTGCATGGGAGAGGCTGGCGCTAACTGCAAATGTGAAGACGAATATGCATATTGTAAGAAGTTTATTTTCACATAGAATATGTTAATAATATAGCTTCGATTAAATTAAAAAAAAAACATAATTAAAACAAAACACCATCAGACACAAAAAATCCTTTAATTAAATTTGTTTTAGTAAGCCCCTTAAGTCATCCAGCAGCTATAAAATTATAAAATTATGTTGGTGTTTTGCCAATATGTCCGGTATTCGTACTTTTGACAGTGCATATATGTTGACAAGCACACGCAGGATGGAGCTGCTGCGAAATCGCCTCCTTTCTTCCAGCCGTGTGCATGTCTAACTGTGTCAGTGTGCACTTACTTTTCAGATGCAAAATAGCGCTTGCAGTTGAGTTTTATTCTTGGTAAATCAAGAATAAAATTGTGGGCGTTCTGATGATCAGCATAGGTTGGTTTTTATTGTCATTGCACAAGTACAACAAAACTTTGTTTTCAGCTCAAAACCGTTCATGATTAGACAAGCAAATAGTGTACAGGGTTACAGAACAAGAACGCTGATGGGTCGCCACAAGGCGCCCGGTAAAAGATAGGAAAAAGGTCAACACTGTGGAAGGATAAGTAAAAAAAATACAATCTGGAGTGGGAAAAAACCTCCGTAGCAAAGCACATATACATATTACAACATCCATTTCAAGACTAGCCACAGAGGGGAGGGTGTGGGGGCCACGGTGGCAGGTTGCAGCTCTTCAGGCGCTGCCCAGTCGTCCATCACCCCTAAGGGATTCGCGCAAGGGCGTTGGATGGGGCGTGGGGTGTGTGTGTGTGGCGTGTATTTTTGTGGATGCATGTGTGTGTAAGCCTGACGCATGTCTCTGTTCCACGGCCTTGGTGTTGTGCAGTCGCTAGTCAGTCCAAAGTCAACAACAACAGGTGTGTGTCCATGAATGACAAGAAGGGAGTTTGTTATGTCTTCTTTGTTATGTCTTCGCCACACTGTCCTTCGGGAGAGTCTCAAAGCCAGGGAAACAATCCAAGTTAGAATGTTTTGTATGCGAGTGATAATAAAATTTGCTTTTTACTCTAAATTGTGTATGACTGGTCCTCAAAATTCATCCTGCAGGGCAGACAGCCCGATGTTATCCAATTCACAAGTGTTCAAAGTTCTTCCCGCATCCTCCAATCAGAGCAACGCTTACTCCAATCAGCAGATGTCCTGTTGTCATAATTCCGAATAGTTGGATATCTTCACGTCCTCGACTGGCACGCAGCACTCCTTCTTCTCCCGAGAGTCTGCTGTGTGTCCAGCAACAACCGCTCCGTCACGACAAGCAGGTTCCCCCAAACCCAAGATCTTGTCAATTTCGTTGAGGCTAGTTAAATAGTTCCAATGTTTAGGTTTGGAGAGCAGTGCAAAAAGAGGCAACAAGAAAGTTAAGACAAGACAAGACAAAGAAGCAAGCAGGAGAGATAATGGAGAGGAAAGGGGAGCGTCCACTCTCTATGAGTGCCAGTGAGAAACATGGACAGTATTCTGCATATTCATGAAGACGGACACGCTAAATGGACTAGTGTGCTCACTAAAGAGATGCAACAATCCTCTGTGCACATGTTTAGTAGATCAATTTTGCGTGTGCTATCAAGTTTGTATGTGTTTTAGTATGTGCAAACCTTTAGTAGCTCAGGCCCTAGATGTCGATGGTATCGGCATCTGGATCTGGATCAATCGCCCCTACTTTACATTCAAGATTTAGCGGTTAGCTTCTTGTGTCATCTGGCTCAGCGTGTGTAGCATGCCTTTCCTCTAGTCCTCCAGTGCTTGGAAGAAACGTATTTTCCATCATGGTGGTGAGGATTAGTATCTCAGAAGAGGCTTCGCACTGTAAATAGATCCTTTCGCTGCAGCTTGCTCTCAAATACTAGCCGGTGTTTTTGGCAAGACACATATCCTCCTGGAAGTCATTCATCTCCTGCATGTGTGGAACAACGGAATCCAGAAATGTAATTGTGTCTCCCTGAGGAATCTTTCACGAGTACAATTCTTAAACATTTAAATACCAGGACACAGCTGTGGTAAAGATTGGCAGCTCAACAGTTGATCAGTTAAAAAAAAAAAGGCATGATTGGGTTTGGGACATCTCTAGTCTACACACAGCATCTCTTCTGGTCACACACTGCTGTGGGATGGCATTCCGCTCTTGCACGTCGATATGCCCAAACTGATTTCACAAGTACAATTGATTATCACCGGGAAGACATAATCCACCATTTTTTTAAATTTGTATTCTGCATCTGACTTTGAGTCTGCCACACAGAGCAGATAAAGGACAAGAAGATACAACAAGTAAACATGTTCCCTGCTACAATGATGTCTTTTCAACCGGGACGCTTGTTTCCAATCACACCCATTCAGCACAGCAGCTGCGCCATGTGACTCACCTCACAGCTCCGTTACATCTGATCCAATCTGATCACCAAGGGTGACTCATGTCCTATTGTTACCATGCCACACGTTCTAATCAGACAAACATACTGGAGCTCTGTGACATCGTGGGACCCAACGAGTCCCAACCCTCCGTGTGATGACTAATGCTCTGCATATGCTGCATGTTGTGCAGAGGGAGGCCAGATCTTCTCACTAGTGGGGTTTCATTCTGAGCCATCTGCTTGCGAGCTCCTGGCTGGAAGTGCACTAAATTGTCCATCATGACTGACAGCAGTTGTCATTGGAGCAGCATATTCAGTATTGCATTGGCCACGCACTCCAGATAACTGCAGCAAAGGCCTCAGCTGGGCTTCGCCATCTGTTTTATGAGCTCATTTAAGTGGAAATAATTGAACTGGGTTTATAGCAATGTATGAAAGGCTGCCGTATGCTGTAAGACATTTCCCTCCTTAACTTTGTGTGAGTTCTCTATCCGAGCAGCGTTTTTCCTAACATCCATGTGTCATTCTGACATCCTCTGCTGTGCTGTACAAGCTTCCCCCCGCTTGCAAGTGGCAGCCCCGTTGTATCCTCCTTTTGAATCTGTCTCTTCTGCTAAATGAGGAGGGTGAATCCATCAATATGTTGTGGAATATAATCCAGAAGCAAGGTTACCATGACTACTATTGAATGTATGTGTTTGTGTGACCGTTGGTGTTTAACTGTGTTAATCTGTCATCTGGCGTTCAAATGCAAAACTGCAAAAATAATTTTTAATATTTGTATATGATCAAGTCTGAATGGTAAAATAATGGTGTGGTCCATTGTCACAATTAGTTTAATTCAAAATACTAATTTCTGACAATTCAAAGCACATCTAATATGTTTCTTTTTTTTATATATCTATTTATTCATTTGATAGGGAAATTATGATACAGGTACTGAGAAAACGACCAGCCCCCCCAAAAACAATTAAAAAAAAAAAAAAAAAATTTCTTTAAATAAAGACAAAAAAAATTACTAAAAAATACTAATAAAATAAGAATAACCCTGAATAAAACATGAGGTCCTTCTACGAGCTATTAACGACCTACTCAGTGGCCTAGTGGTTAGTGTCCGCCCTGAGATCATACCAAAGACTATAAAAATGGGACCCATTACCTCGCTGCTTGGCACTCAGCATCAAGGGTTGGAATTGGGGGTTAAATCTCCAAAATGATTCCCGGGCGCGGCCACCGCTGCTGCTCACTGCTCCCCTCACCTCCCAGGGGGTGATCAAGGGTGATGGGTCAAATGCAGAGAAGAATTTCGTCACACCGAGTGTGTGTGTGTGACAATCATTGGCACTTTAACTTTCACTTTTAACTTTAATGATGAAAAGGCGATACTATCCCTAAAAGTCTGCTTAATTTTTGGATAGTTTGGTGGAATTCCAAAAATAGCCAATCCTGCACAAGGCGTCTACTTAAAATTTAGTGCATCTGCAAGATGTTTAAAAATATTAATCCAGTAGGCTTTCAGAAAGGCACAGGACCAGAACATGTGTGTCATGTTTGCAGGAGTTTAGAGTTAGTAAAATATATGTGATGGACAACCTTAAACTGTGTTAGAATAAATGGGTTGTACTTGTATCGCGCTTTTTCTACCTTTTTTAAAGGAACTCAAAGCGCTTTGACACTATTTTCCACATTCACCCATTCACGGCGGGAGCTGCCATGCACTGCGCTAACCAGGCCCATTAGGAGCAAGGGTAAATAAGTGTCTTGCTCAAGGACACAACAGACGTGACTAGGATGGTAGAAGGTGGGAATTGAACCAGTAACCCTCCGATTGCTGGCACGGCCACTCTCCCAACTTCGCCACGCCGTCGTCCCCTTTGAACAAGATGTGCTATTATTTTATGTGTATCAATGCAGATTTCCAGTCATTGTCATCCAAAACTTTGCCAAATTCTGCTTCCCAGTCTTTTCTAATTTTGTCAAGAGATGTCTCTTAAGATGGGGTATCAGAATAGCAATTTTAGAAATGATCCCTTTCTGATTTAAGTGAGTCTATTACAGATTGAGGTGAACTACTGGGAAAAGAGCTGTTATTTGATTTAGCAAAGTTACGGATTTGAAAATAACAAAATAGGTGAGAGTTAAACTTTTCACATCGTTCACTGAAGCTAGCAAAGACATTGTTAATATAAAGGTCCCTTAGTCTGACCAGCCCTGAGCTCTGCCATAGAGAAAAGGTTTTATCTTTAAGGAAACATATTTTAATGTTTCTAAAACATTATTCTTCATATCCTTTTTTTTTGTACATGGCTGGACTAATTTCTTCGAACGAATTTCTGAATTTAGGAACTTTTTAGGCGGCTCAAGTCAAACTAAATTAGACGTCCATGTTTAAAAGAAAAGCCTGTTGCTGGTGTTGATGTCAGTGCCTGCATTACACATATCCAACCAGCAGATGGCAGCATTTGACTGTCAACGTCTGACCGGACGTGCTTCGCAGTAGTTTTGTGAATGTTGACGGTTCCTTTGACTCGGCTCTCGAAAGGAGTCGGCTTTTTATTTTTACCCACAAATAGCTCCTTAGATTTGTTTGGGGGGAGGGAGAGTGTTAAATTCATTTTCTAATGTAAAAATAGAATTGGGATAATGTTTGTTTATATGATCGACATTTAAAAGGGGACCTATTAACTTAATAGGTCCCCTTTTTCGCTTAATAGTATTAAGCGAAACCAACTTTTCTGACTTATTGGTACCTGTTGTTTTTTGTGTATTTGGGATCCGCATAGATGGTGTCATTTTACTATTACTTGTTTTGTTCGAAGTTGTACTTTGCTACATTTTACATCTAAAGTATTTACATTAATTTTTTTATTTTTAAATTATTTTTAAATTATTTTTAAATTATTTTTAAATTATTTTTAAATTATTTTTAAATTATTTTTATTTTTATTTTTCCAAGATGGCGCCGCTGTAGTGGCTGTTGTTGGCAGGAGCTCTGTGCTCTTGTGTCATCCTTTTGTGTTTCCCTCTTTTTTTCATGTGTTATTATACAGGTAAAAGCCAGTAAATTAGAATATTTTGAAAAACTTGATTTATTTCAGTAATTGCATTCAAAAGGTGTAACTTGTACATTATATTTATTCATTGCACACAGACTGATGCATTCAAATGTTTATTTCATTTAATTTTGATGATTTGAAGTGGCAACAAATGAAAATCCAAAATTCCGTGTGTCACAAAATTAGAATATTACTTAAGGCTAATACAAAAAAGGGATTTTTAGAAATGTTGGCCAACTGAAAAGTATGAAAATGAAAAATATGAGCATGTACAATACTCAATACTTGGTTGGAGCTCCTTTTGCCTCAATTACTGCGTTAATGCGGCGTGGCATGGAGTCGATGAGTTTCTGGCACTGCTCAGGTGTTATGAGAGCCCAGGTTGCTCTGATAGTGGCCTTCAACTCTTCTGCGTTTTTGGGTCTGGCATTCTGTATCTTCCTTTTCACAATACCCCACAGATTTTCTATGGGGCTAAGGTCAGGGGAGTTGGCGGGCCAATTTAGAACAGAAATACCATGGTCCGTAAACCAGGCACGGGTAGATTTTGCGCTGTGTGCAGGCGCCAAGTCCTGTTGGAACTTGAAATCTCCATCTCCATAGAGCAGGTCAGCAGCAGGAAGCATGAAGTGCTCTAAAACCTGCTGGTAGACGGCTGCGTTGACCTTGGATCTCAGGAAACAGAGTGGACCGACACCAGCAGATGACATGGCACCCCAAACCATCACTGATGGTGGAAACTTTACACTAGACTTCAGGCAACGTGGATCCTGTGCCTCTCCTGTCTTCCTCCAGACTCTGGGACCTCGATTTCCAAAGGAAATGCAAAATTTGCATGGTTGGGTGATGGTTTGGGGTGCCATGTCATCTGCTGGTGTCGGTCCACTCTGTTTCCTGAGATCCAGGGTCAACGCAGCCGTCTACCAGCAAGTTTTAGAGCACTTCATGCTTCCTGCTGCTGACCTGCTCTATGGAGATGGAGATTTCAAGTTCCAACAGGACTTGGCGCCTGCACACAGCGCAAAATCTACCCGTGCCTGGTTTACGGACCATGGTATTTCTGTTCTAAATTGGCCCGCCAACTCCCCTGACCTTAGCCCCATAGAAAATCTGTGGGGTATTGTGAAAAGGAAGATGCAGAATGCCAGACCCAAAAACGCAGAAGAGTTGAAGGCCACTATCAGAGCAACCTGGGCTCTCATAACACCTGAGCAGTGCCAGAAACTCATCGACTCCATGCCACGCCGCATTAACGCAGTAATTGAGGCAAAAGGAGCTCCAACCAAGTATTGAGTATTGTACATGCTCATATTTTTCATTTTCATACTTTTCAGTTGGCCAACATTTCTAAAAATCCCTTTTTTGTATTAGCCTTAAGTAATATTCTAATTTTGTGACACACGGAATTTTGGATTTTCATTTGTTGTCACTTCAAATCATCAAAATTAAATGAAATAAACATTTGAATGCATCAGTCTGTGTGCAATGAATAAATATAATGTACAAGTTACACCTTTTGAATGCAATTACTGAAATAAATCAAGTTTTTCAAAATATTCTAATTTACTGGCTTTTACCTGTATATATATATATATATATATATATATATATATATATATATATATATATATATATATATATATATATATATATATATATATATATATATATATATATATATATATATATATATATTTATTTTTTTTTGCCTTTTGGTTCGGGACCCTTTGGGACTGTGTGACAAGGGTTGGCACTTTCATGACTTCTGCGGTGCTTTTTTGTAAACTTCTGGATCTGCCTCCCGGGAGCCTTTTGCCCATGCAGACCAGCTGCTGGGTCTCTGCCACACCAGAGTCCGTTTGGAGGAACTGGAGGAGATGCAGATGAAGAGACAGGGCTGCGGAGCTAGGGACGGACAGGCTTCACAGTGTCTTGGCTGAATGAGCAGGTATCGGACACCTCAATCTCCTTAGACGCATCCTCGCTCATCCATGCGGACTGGACACTGGTCGAGTTAGTGGGCGGCCGAGAGTGGAGTCGGCTTTCTTGGTTGCTTTGTTGGGTCTGCTCCTGTCTCTGGCTTTGCTCCCTCCACCCCAGCAGACGATGGCGTGGAACACCGCAGAGGCCACCACAGTATATATGTTTCTTTGACTTTTTATTCATAGCTGTATGTAGAAGTGGCTGGTTGCATCAGCTCTGCCCTTTTTATGTCTTTAATGTCCTTTGTGTTCTTTGATGTTTGATGTTTCCCTCTTACACACATGTTGTTTTTTCCCTTGGCCTCAGTCTGGACCCCCTCTCCAGGGGCCCAGGCTTAGACCGATTTTTTTTTCCTCACCCCCCCTATTGTTTACCTGTATCTCACCTTTTTTTGTAAGGGGCGCCGGAAGTTGGCAGACCCGTCAGCGATCCTGTTCTGTCTCCCTGTAATGTTTGTCTGATCTTGAATGGAATTGCGCTGAAAATTTAAATTTCGCCTCGGGATTTTATAAAGTATTTCTGATTCTGAGTTTGCATGTTCTCCCCGTGACTGCGTGGGTTCCCCCCGGGTACTCCGGCTTCTTCCCACTTCCAAAGACATGCACCTGGGGATAGGTTGATTGGCAACACTAAATTGGCCCTAGTGTGTGAATGTGAGTGTGAATGTTGTCTGTCTATCTGTGTTGGGCCTGCGATGAGGTGGCGACTTGTCCAGGGGGTACCCCGCCTTCCGCCCGATTGTAGCTGAGATAGGCTCCAGCGCCCCCCCGCGACCCCAAAGGGAATAAGCGGTGGCAAATGGATGGATGGATGGATTCTGATTCTGATTAAATTCAAGCAAATCAAACTTGCAACTCCACATACAGTACATGGCGGTTGGGAGGATCACGCAGGAGAGGAAAATGGATGTTTCAGGTATGTTTGTGAATAATTCAAAGTAAAAAATGTGAAATTTTCTTATACTAAATTATAAATGCACTTAATGTAGAGTATATGTAGAATATATGTATATTATTTATATAATGCCTATACTGGCTCACCTGCACTGGCTTCCTGTGCACTTAAGATGTGACTTTAAGGTTTTACTACTTACGTATAAAATACTACACGGTCTAGCTCCGTCCTATCTTGTCGATTGCATTGTACCATATGTCCCGGCAAGAAATCTGCGTTCAAAGAACTCCGGCTTATTAGTGATTCCCAGAGCCCAAAAAAAGTCTGCGGGCTATAGAGCGTTTTCTATTCGGGCTCCAGTACTATGGAATGCCCTCCCGGTAACAATTAGAGATGCTACCTCAGTAGAAGCATTTAAGTCCCATCTTAAAACTCATTTGTATACTCTAGCCTTTAAATAGCCCCCCTGTTAGACCAGTTGATCTGCCGTTTCTTTTCTTTTCTCCTCTGCTCCCCTTTTCCTTGAGGGGCGGGGGTGCACAGGTCCGGTGGCCATGGATGAAGTGCTGGCTGTCCAGAGTCGGGACCCGGGGTGGACCGCTCGCCTGTGCATCGGCAGGGAACATCTCTGCGCTGCTGACCCGTCTCCGCTCGGGATGGTGTCCTGCTGGCCCCACTATGGACTGGACTCTTACTATTATGTTGGATCCACTATGGACTGGACTCTCACAATATTATGTCAGACCCACTCGACATCCATTGCTTTCGGTCTCCCCTAGAGGGGGGGGGGGGGGTTACCCACATATGCGGTCCTCTCCAAGGTTTCTCATAGTCATTCACATCGACGTCCCACTGGGGTGAGTTTTTCCTTGCCCGTATGTGGGCTTTGTACCGAGGATGTCGTTGTGGCTTGTGCAGCCCTTTGAGACACTTGTGATTTAGGGCTATATAAATAAAGATTGATTGATTGATTGATATTATATATATATATAATATATTATGTATATTATATTATTTATTATTATTCTTGTCTATTGTGAGCGAACTGTGGTGCTGAATTTCCCCCAGGGATCAATAAAGTACTTTCTATTCTATTCTATTCTAAAAATGTGAATGACACAAATCAAGAGGTTTTGTACTTATGTGATGAAGCCAGTCGGCTCCTGCCGGTCAGGAAAAAAACTGTCTCGTTCACTTCAAAATAGCCTGGTTCACAAGCCGGATCGTTCAAGAACGACCCATGTCCACCTCGCAGGGATCCTCCAGCTTCTGCCACAAACTGTGGGCGTTTTTCCCTCTGAGCTTGACTCCAGAGGTTTTTTTTTTTTTCTCCTCCCCATTGGGTGTTGTCTTGCTTTTCCCGTTACTTTGTAGAGTCCCCTGAGACTTGCTAACTTTGATAACGCCGAATTCTAGTTGTTACTTTAGTTAAACGGCACAACGGTCACTTCATTGTGTGGACGCTTTACTTCTCAAAGCCACACAGGACTTGTTGATTTTCCACTGCCGTTAGCCGGCTAAGCTAATTGAGCTCCAGCGGCTAGCAAGACAGCGCCTCGATGCAGGCCATAAAGTGTGTGGTAGTGGGTGATGGGTAAGTTTCACTTTATTTTTTGCTTTCTTTACACGTCACTCAGACGGCCCAACTAACTGCGGTCGTTGATTAAGTACCAAGTTTTTTTTATTAGCGTGACCCAGTTGGCTAGCGGCTAACAAGCTGCCAACATGAACGACAGCTGTTGCTGAGCCATTTCTGAATCCATAATATATAGGTCAGGCGGTTTGATTCTCAAGTTAGACAACATTTCATGTAGTAGATACATAATGGTTGTTTTTTTATGTAATATATTATACAAAACTTAATTAATTATCTCTGCTGTTTGCAGTGATAATACAGTCGTGGTCAAAGGAACATAATGTCATGGCTGTCTTGAGTTTCCAATAATTTCTACAACTCTTTTATTTTTTTGTGATAGAGAGATTGGAGCACATACTTGTTGGTCACAAAAAAACATTCATGAAGTGTGGTTCCATCCATCCATCCATCCATCTTCTTCCGCTTATCCGAGGTCGGGTCGCGGGGGCAGCAGCCTAAGCAGGGAAGCCCAGACTTCCCTCTCCCCAGCCACTTCGTCCAGCTCCTCCCGGGGGATCCCGAGGCGTTCCCAGGCCAGCCGGGAGACATAGTCTTCCCAACGTGTCCTGGGTCTTCCCCGTGGCCTCCTACCGGTCGGACATGCCCTAAACACCTCCTTAGGGAGGCGCTCAGGTGGCATCCTGACCAGATGACCGAACCACCTCATCTGGCTCCTCTCGATGCGGAGGAGCAGCGGCTTTACTTTGAGCTCCCCCCGGATGACAGAGCTTCTCACCCTATCTCTAAGGGAGAGCCCCGCCACCCGGCGGAGGAAACTCATTTCGGCCGCTTGTACCCGTGATCTTGTCCTTTCGGTCATAACCCAAAGCTCATGACCATAGGTGAGGATGGGAACGTAGATCGACCGGTAAATTGAGAGCTTTGCCTTCCGGCTCAGCTCCTTCTTCACCACAACGGATCGATACAGCGTCCGCATTACTGAAGACGCCGCACCGATCCGCCTGTCGATCTCATGATCCACTCTTCCCTCACTCGTGAACAAGACTCCGAGGTACTTGAACTCCTCCACTTGGGGCAAGATCTCCTCCCCAACCCGGAGATGGCACTCCACCCTTTTCCGGGCGAGAACCATGGACTCGGACTTGGAGGTGCTGATTCTCATCCCAGTCGCTTCACACTCAGCTGCGAACCGATCCAGTGAGAGCTGAAGATCCTGGCCAGATGAAGCCATCAGGACCAAATCATCTGCAAAAAGCAGATGATTTGAAGTGTGGTTATTTAATGAATTTATTATGGGTCTACGGAAAATGTGACCAAATCTGCTGGGTCAAAAGTATACATACAGTTTTTTATGAGACTTTTATTAGTAGATTGCACAGTACAGTACATATTCCTTACATCCATCCATCCATTTTCTACCGTCCGTACGATTGACCACTAAATGGTAACACCCGAAGAAATTTTTCAACTTGTTTAAATCGGGGTCCACGTTAATCAATTCATTGTAGAATGTTAATATTTGGTTACATGTCGCTTGGCAAGTTTCACGGCAATAAGGCGCTTTTGGTAGCCATCCACAAGCTTCTGGCAAGCTTCTGGTTGACTTTTTGACCACTCCTCTTGACAAAATTGGTGCAGTTCAGCTAAATTTGTTGTTTTTCTTCAGCATTGTCCACATGTTCTCTTTGGGGTTTGAGTCAGGACTTTGGAAAGGCCATTCTAAAACCTTAATTTACCACGTTTGACGTGTGTTTGGGGTCATTGTCTTGTTGGAACACCCAACTGCGCCCAAGACCCAACCTCCGGGGTGATGATTTTAGGTTGTCATGAAGAATTTGGAGGTAATCCTCCTTTTTCATTGTCCCATTTACTCTCTGTAAAACACCAGTTTCATTAGCAGCAAAACAGGCCCAGAGCATAATACTACCACCACCATTCTTGACGATAGGAATCGTGTTCCTGGGATTAAAGGCCTCACCTTTACTCCTTCCAACATATTGCTGGATATTGTGGCCAAACAGCTCAATTTTTGTTTCATCTGACATCACATGGACAAAGATAAGACCTTCTGGAGGAAAGTTCTGTGGTCAGATGAAACGAAAATTTAGCTGTTTGGCCACAATACCCAGAAATATGTTTGGAGGAGAAAATGTGAGGCCTTTAATCCCAGGAACTCCATGCCTACCGTCAGAAAACCAACAAATTTAGCTCAACTGCACCAATTTTGTCAAGAGGAGTGGTCAAAAATTCAACCAGAAGCTTGTGGATGGCTACCAAAAGTGCCTTATTGCACTGAAACTTGCCAAGGGACATGTAACTAAATATTAACATTGCTGTATGTATACTTTTGACACAACAGATTTGGTCACATTTTCAGTAGATCCATAATAAATTCATAAAAGAGCCAAACTTCATGAATGTTTTTTGTGACAAACAAGTATGTGCTCCAATTACTCTATCAAGAGTTGTAGAAATGATTGGAAACTCAAGACAGCCATGACATTATGTCCTTCACAAGTGTATGTAAACTTTTGACCACAAGTGTAAGTACCTATACTGCCTGGCAACCTTATGAACATTAGACAAGCCTACTACTTACTATCTTTGCCGATTATGTTCTCAATCCAAGGGTCAAACTCTTATTGATACAAAATATGATAAGGGTGTAACGATTCGTTTTGACCACGGTTTGATCTGATTCAGAATTTGTGGTTGCGGATACAATTCAAGGACGATATTATTTGTTTTAGGATAGTACGATCCGAAACGATTCAGTGAGTTGCAATCGATTCAGTAACTTTTTAGCAAACAAGATCACCTAGTTGACTGTGAAATAACTACTGGATACTAGACCCTGCAGGTGAAGTTTCCTATATTCTTGTTATGCAAGTAAATAAAAACGAATGGCCAATGCATTCACATCATATTTGAATAAATTAACAAGAGGAATCCTTTTCTGCACATGTTTTTAACATTCAATCAAGTTTCAACAAAACTACCGTAACCACCATTTTAACAGGAGATTTACCTGCTAAATAAAGTTCCCCAAACCGGCCCTACAATCATCTGTACATGGATTTAATTCTTTAAGATGTAAATAAACTTATCAATCAATCAATCAGTCAATCAAGCGTCTTTTTTGGCTTAAAGTTGTGTTGTAGCTTTATATTATTTTGTTGTGTTGTTTGTCTTTGTTGTGGCTTTTGCAATCGTGCTGTAGCTGCAAGTTTACGTTTGTTATGATTTTTTTCGACCACCGTAGGCACACACACGTTTGCCACAGACGGGCAAACAGACTTAACGTTTAACGTCCTCATCATTTAAAGTGCTTAACTTCATATATTAAATCTGCTGTTCTTAAATCCAATGTTTTCCGTTTTCTAGTATCGATAAAATCGATCGACCCCCTTTTAAAATGATCTTTGATCGATACTTACCTTCCAGGAAGCAAACTTGCCGATTACAGATCGATATACTTGAAAATTATGAATAAAAATTGGACCTATTGATATCAAACAATCGTTACACCTAGTAGATAATACACGTACCCACAATATTTTAGCTACACATTTAAAATACTTGTCGGTTTGATGCAAAGCAGTTGTAGCCACAGCAAACCACACCCACAACAATGCAGATTAACAAAACAAAACCAACTATTTTATGTTAAGGATGTCTAATCTTTTTAAATTATTTAACATGGTCATTTGTGAAATTGTACAACAGTCTGGTCAATTATGGAGTTAAAATGTGCAAAATTGGAAGATAAATGAGCAAAATACCTCAAGGATTTGTTCACACTGCAGGTCAATTCCATTTTTTTTGCCCAAATGTGACCTGTATCGGATTCATTCAAGTCAATATAAACTGTGTTGTTTTTTTTTTCAATTCTGACCCAGGCTTCTTTTGTATATGAATGAATATAAATACATCAGCTATATGTCCAATGTGACTGCAGTCTGAACGATCGAGTGGCGTTCATTCAACCACATTCGTCATTAGAAAACGATAAGCGTCATAATCATTTGCCAAAATAGACGGTTGCAAAATAAATAGATGACTAATGAGCATAAAAAGGCAAAAATAATGTTTTCAGAACTCACGCGAATGTTTCACCACTCCTGTCTTTGACTGCTCGCCCACATGCTCCTCAGAGCAGACGGCAAAGCAAAATGTCTCACAAACTACAAAAGACCAAAATGCTTGCCCGCTTCCTTCTTAAACTTCTACGCGCAATAATTTGGATCAGAAAATGTTGACTTTGAATGCACAAAATATTTGAAATGGCCACAAATGCGCCAGGACTGAAGCCCACTAGAATTGAAGCCATGTTTACTTCTGTATACACTGCAGCAGGTTTGATGTCATAACATCATGTCTTAATGCAAATTAGATTTTTGACATTGCATTTTATTTGTCATGTGAACCACTACATAAAAAGATTGGATTTAACAAAAAATCCAAATTGGACACCCTACACTGCAGTGTGATTGTAGCCCGAGTGAACCTAATACTTATAGTTGGATTGTTGCCTTTCCCCGGCTTACAATCAAGCAACAACATGTGCATCCCTGTGGCAAAAATGATATTATTCCCAATATGTTCTGACTGCATTTATTATAGGCTGTTGTTTCTCTTATCAGGGCTGTGGGTAAAACATGCCTGCTTATCAGCTACACTACCAATGCCTTCCCTGGAGAGTACATCCCCACAGTGTAAGCAAAACACACTACATTTCATGAATTCATATAAATGTCAAAGGTTTTGCCTTAGTTCATTTAGTGACGTTCTTCCTTCAGCTTTGACAACTACTCTGCCAATGTGATGGTGGACGGGAAGCCTGTGAACCTCGGCCTATGGGATACAGCGGGACAGGAGGACTACGACCGACTCCGACCGCTCTCCTACCCACAGACAGTACGTATACCAGCAGCGCAATGTTGACGTGCCTTCAGCTCGCCACCAGCCCTCTTGAGTCATCCGCAAGCCAGACCAGTGTGTGCACACTCAGCAATGTGGAGCCTTGTATCCATAGTACCTATACACGGTCTGGAAGGCAGCTGAAGGGAGAGAATGCAGCTCTTGTTTGCTACCTTTTGTCTTCTCTACAAGTATGTCTCTGTCCAACAGAGAATGGGAGTCAGTCTTAAGTTAACACATCATTTCGCTAATATTGTGTGAACCTGGCAACGTTGCTAACAATGAGGTCTGTTTTGATAATTATGTTTGATCCGCACTCACTAGCCACAACATTAAGTACCCCTACTGGGCTGCACGATTCTTCGATTTTAAATCATAATCCGATTAACTGGTGGTGTTAAAAGACATGAATATCGCTTTTTTTGCTATATCATGTCTTGCACCTCCAAGCTCCAAAAGGTGGCTATAGATCTGTGGCAGATGCCATGTAACTCTGCTCCACAACACAAAGCATACACATCTGCTTTGCCAGAAAATATGATGCAGGTTCTGCGGTGCCAATTTTGCGACTGTCACGCATTAAAAGTGAAAGACAGGAATGGACTCGCCTTGTGCATTTATTCAGTAATCAAACACAAGCGGTCACAAAAAGCGAAGTATTCACCATGTAGGCTACGATCTGCCTCCACAAGCCCAAGGAGTATGCATACAACTGCCGTGCAGAGTTTGTTGCTTGTTTTAATAATTCTTTAATAACTCTTTGTTTACAACTCTGCAGGATACTCAATCATATTGCCGCTAGTACTGTTGTCTACACTTTCGGTTCTACTCTACCGCTAAGACTTCTGGATAATGTCTTTACTCTACAAGCATCAACACACAGAAAACCTCCAGAAGCAACCCAACCTGTATCACTTCCATAAATGCCAAGAACCTAAAGACTTCCCCCATTTGGCAAAACAGTGCCTTCCTGGTTAAATATTTGTGGAATTTGCGGATTGCAGCTTTTTTATGGATCCGCAGCACACTGTGGAAATAAACAAAAAACCCACCAAAAATGAGAAATTAGAGCAAAAGGCGTAATGTAATGAGAAAAAGCAGAAATGTTGATACAAACAATGAATAAAGACAGAAAGATTTGTCTTAAGATATACTGTATGTATAACATTTCTTAAGCCTTTTTATTGCCCATTTCAGTACAGATAACATAATTCAGATAGGTCTTTATTGTCATTGCACAAGTACAACGAAACTTTGATGTCTTTGATGTCTACACACACCACCTCTTTGTTGTCTTATGTAGTTTTTACCCAAAAAAATTAATTGTAATCGAAAATTAAATTTTCTGAGGAAAATAATCTATTTTATTTTGGGTCAAAATTGTGCTTCACAAATCTTAAGTGTTGTATTCTTTTTTTGGTAAAAAGATAATGCTCACTGTTGGAAAGGTATAATGTTCATCTCACAATATGTTTATTGTTCATACATGATGTCTCAAATAGCAATAGCAGTATTTTCCAGAGATTGCATAAGAATGCTGAGATATGCTAGTGCTGAGCTCTTGGAATAAATGTCATTAGATAATGCAGAATATCTTTTTTAAGTGTGACCAAAACTAAGATGACTAATAGTGTTGTTTTTCTCTTCTTTTTTTTTTACCCAAGGACGTCTTCCTGATTTGCTTCTCACTGGTCAGCCCCGCCTCTTTTGAAAATGTTCGTGCTAAGGTGAGAAAAGATTCATAATCATAATTTTCAGGTAATGTTGTATGTTTTGGTGACAAGGGGAATTACTGAGTACAAATAGCCATGCTTACACTACATATATTGCACTTTTTAGTATTAGAATTTATTAAACGCAGAATAACCCCGAAATTGACATAAATGTGACTGAAATACTGTCATTGTGAGGAAAAGGACATTTGTTTGGGGAAAATAATGTGTTAAGTACCGCTCATTCGTCCCCAAACACTCAACCGCCCCATCCAGAGCTAAACAATATCGAGACGGCCACTTGACAAAGCGACTATACCTTGGAGCTAAAGCTAACAAGAACAATCTATACACCCACAACACATTTCATCTGCTTGTGTTGTTGTGAACAACATCGTCGATGTAAGATAAATCTCCTAACAGGGCAGCAGACGCAACGTAAGAGTCTCTCTTTTTTTTGTTTGTTTTTTTTCAGTTTTTTTTGTTTTTAAACAGCCTCGAGTCATCTCTATATGTCAAGCTGAGAACAGCACAGCACACTTCCCCCCCCTTCACAATAACATCAATACATCCAATCTGACTGCGCTAACAAAATAAAAGTTTCAAAAAAGTACCTTAACCTTAATGCACTTATTGATATGTTCACACAATCATCATGCTTTGACCTAAAATATTGGTAAAAATTATCCAAAGATGTTTTGCACCAATAAATGTGATGATTTGCGCATTTAATAACATTTTATTAAATTAAATTTACGACACAAGAAGCACACACTCTTTGGTGGTAAAATAATTATTAAAGATAAAAAACTGAATTTTAAAAAACTAAATGGAAAAACAGAATTGTTTATTTGTTTATATTACCATTTATTGCTGTTATTATTATTATTTTTTTAGTTGTTGTTTATTCGTTACTAATTTATATCCGCTGTTCTTATACATTTTATTTAAAGTTGAATTTTGGTGGTGCAACAAATGCTCATATTTTCAAATCGATAAAAATTGTGTTGTTATTCGGGATTTCAATATCATTCAAAATAATCGGGATTATTATTTGTCACGTAATCGTCAGTCCTAATCGTCACACTTCATGTTACCATAACTAGCACATTCCAAATTGTACGACTCTGCCTTTTGACTTTAGAGGTTCCGCTGTTGTATCCGTTGACATTACGTGACTGCAATCTTCTCACGCTCTTTTTGTCTTTGTGTGTTCACTAGTGGTACCCTGAGGTGAGACATCACTGCCCCAACACCCCCATCATCCTGGTGGGCACCAAGCTGGACCTGAGAGACGACAAGGACACCATCGAGAAGCTGAAGGAGAAGAAACTCTCGCCCATCATCTACCCTCAGGGCTTGGCCATGGCAAAAGAAATAAGTCAGTGCTTAAATACAGCGTAACTCCCACAGTCAAATTACGTTTTTGTAACTTAAAAAGGCCTTATATACGTCTCTGTTGTGGTTTTAACTTATTTACACACTTGTATTACAGTTTTTTTTTATTACGGAATGTTCAAAAAAAGCACAAGTTGACTTGCCTTTTCACTTTCTTCTACTTTCATGCGTATTTTATTAGTTGTTATTATTAAAATGTTTATTTTTATTTGTATGAACTAAAATGTTTCTTAAATCGCCAATGCTTAAATTAAATGCTTTATTGCAGTGACAGGGCTTCACGGTGGCAGAGGGGTTAGTGCATCTGCCTCACAATACGAAGGTCCTGAGTAGTCTTGGGTTCAATCCCGGGCTCGGGATCTTTCTGTGTGGAGTTTGCATGTTCTCCCCGTGACTGCGTGGGTTCCCTCCGGGTACTCCGGCTTCCTCCCACCTCCAAAGACATGCACCTGGGGATAAGTTGATTGGCAACACTAAATTGGCCCTAGTGTGTGGATGTGAGTGTGAATGTTGTCTGTCTATCTGTGTTGGCCCTGCGATGAGGTGGCGACTTGTCCAGGGTGTACCCCGCCTTCCGCCCGATTGTAGCTGAGATAGGCTCCAGCGCCCCCCGCGACCCCAAAGGGAATAAGCGGTAGAAAATGGATGGATGGATTGCAGTGACACTTTGACACTGGAACAGACTAATTGCAAAATACATGTTTCTGATTTACAAATTAGTTTTTAGATTAGAAGGAACATGAACATTTTGATTAAAGATTGTGGTTGACTGAATATTCCACTCAACATTGTTTTATTCCCAGTATTTTACTGGGAAGTACTGGGCTTGCTTTATTTAAAAGATTAACATTAGTTATAACTGTTGCTTATCTTACTGAAAAATAAATATGTTACATGAACACATTTGTTAAAATGACAATTTAATGTGTGTATAATAATGTCCCTGACTCCTTTGTACTAACAATAATACAGGATATTGGATTGAAATGCAGAGACTCTTTTAAGCACCAGATTTTTTACATTTTGATTTCACTCACCAGGCGCGGTGAAGTATCTGGAGTGTTCAGCGTTGACGCAGCGTGGCCTTAAGACAGTGTTTGACGAAGCCATCCGGGCAGTCCTGTGCCCCCCGCCCGTCAAGAAGAGGAGGAGGAAGTGCAGAATTTTGTAAAGGCAAGACGAGCACAGCTGCAGTCCTAACTCGCACACTAAGATGAAAGCGTTTGTTGGCTGTCAGCTTTCCTCGTGGAAGCGAATCTTTGCTCATGTCAGTGCATTGATTAGATCAGAGGAGCTCCTTGTAAATTAATTTTTAGGTTCAACTGGAGCACTCAGGCAATTCTGGCTGAATTTCGGGTTTATGAAGTCAGGATTTTTACAAACAGTGATTTTATGAAGAAATTGCTGCTGCCTTCATGTCATCTTAACTCTATGAGAAGAGAATTGAGAATGTTTAATTGGGTTGTGGATCCCTTGACAGATGGTTAAAAAGGCACAAAGTGGTAAAAGCAACGTTTTAAAAAAAATAATAATTTCCTGTTTATTTTCAGTCATTCTCTGGATAACAGTGTTTGAAGGACTTTTTGTTTACCATCGAACGCTAAAATGTTTTATTTAGTTTTTACTTGCAGGCATACATACTGCTTACAATGTTATGAAAAACCGGCTTGGTGAAAAGCGTAGTTGAAGTTAAAATAAGTGTGTACACATAAGAGTTCAGTATTTCGACACTAATTTGCGAAGGTGCAGAAAATATGCTCTGCTTTTGTTTGGTTTTACTTTATTGCTTTCTTGTGTTTAACATTTCACTTTGAATTATTAGTCCTGTCATGACATTCAGATCCCACATATTGCTGTGTTTCATTCTGAGCCAGTGAGTGTCGTACAGTGTGACCGTCAGCTGTAACGGTTTTATTTTTAATTCAGCAATGATCAAATCTGGGCTCATTTTAACAGTGTTTTCAGTTCTGCTCACTTGTGCACACATGCTTTAATACGGTATGATTTGACATGTTTTATAAGTAAATAAAGACATCAAAAATGCAATCACATTATGATTGTTTGAGTAATTTGTTAGCCATGCAATGAATGATCTTTAAACAGGGTTGATTTCAAACTACTTGACTTGCTTTCCATTGGTCAAACACTAACTTGGCACTCACTGCATCTTGAAGACCCATTCCTAGGGGGGAGAAACAAACATTATGGAAAAACTTTTCACTTAATTGGACACATTTGAAATGCGTACCCAGAGATTTAAACACAGTCGTCTTTTCTCTGAGCGCAGGTTTTCTTCCATTGATGATTTCCCCAAGCTCTGCAAACACCTGAGCCTGATGAATAACAACAAAAATATGAGATCACTTTTTACCGGTATTAATACACTTAAGTGGGGCAGTGTTTTTCAACCACTAATTTGCCGTGGGAAATGCAATTTCACCTAATTAGACAAAAAAACATTTTTTGCAGACCAATGAATATCATCCGCAAATAATGTGCCGTTGTTGAATGTCTATGCTGTCTAGTTATTGGAAGAGTAACCATCCAATACTTTGCCATATCAGTTGGTGGCAGCATGCAGCTTGTTGCTTTGTAGGCCTACTTTGAGACAAGAGAATTAGTAATGCCTGGATGGTTATGGTTTAAATTCATATCAAACATTTGTGTCAGGTATATGACGAGAACGACTTTATATTTTCAATACAGCCTACTGAGTAAAAAATGTTTTAAATGTTCTGCTAGTAGTGTGCCTCTGGATTTTTTCAATGAAGAAAATGTGCCATACACTACTTGTGTAGTAAATTTCGCAGTGATGTCGATAATATTTTATGAAAGTTACAGTATGCAAACGGAGGGGCAAAACATGGGAGTTTCCTGGAGAAAACTGTAGGGTTACAAACAGCTCTGAGTATAATATAATGCAGGTCTACAACCACTAGCGGTGGGTCAAACGATACTGATGCATCGATGCCTTATAAAACACAAGGAGTGATACTGCGTCCCTTGATGTGTGTGTCACACAAATATGTGACCAATACAGCCGCTGTGTCATTTTGACTGCAAAGCTCCAAACTGTTTTTATCAGGAAGTGCTTTTTTTGGCTCACCTATCACCTTTCATACTAAATGAAGTCGGAGGAGTGGTGAACCGTGTTTGATATTAATTTTCATCTCATCACTTCAAAAGTAACAAAAGAAAACGGAAACATTCCGAAATGGGGGATCGTGTTGATCTTATAGCGCGAAATAAGGTTAACTTATTTTGCTTGTTTAACATTCCGCCCATTGATCAGAGCTGCATTTTTCATATCCTTTGCTGCTGAGCTATGTTTGAAAATAACAAAAACAATTACATTTGCTTACTATTAATGTTATTTGCAGGTTGAATGTTGTGACTATTTTATTGTAACATTATGAAACACTAAGACATTATCATTGCAGTGTCCATACAGCTAGTGATTGTGCCATACGAGGCGTCATTTACCTATCAAAATGAGCAATATGATAGTGTCATACATTGGTCCTTATACTGTATGTACATTAACGCTTTAATTTGGACGTTGGTGACTGACCCCAGAAAGGAGGATGTCACCAGACTCGGTCACGGCTCCCTCCCTGCTGTCAGCATAGACCACCGCCTCCGCCATCAGCACGTCATCCAGCTCCCTCCAGTTTGGGTGGCAAGCTCCCACCGCTGATGGGCGACAAGAAAATCTTAATGCCCTACATGAACTCAGTGAGTAATTAAAAGTTCCTCACCTGCCACATGAGCTCCTTGTTTGACCCAGCGTCCAAAGAGCACCGGCTCTGAACTTGTGGTTACCGTCACTATGACGTCGGCTCCCCTCACTGCCGTCTCTGCTGAGTCGCAAACGCTCACGGGTCCGGTGACTGAATTTCGAAACTTCTCCATCCCTTGTTTCCTGTGGCCCCACACTCGCACCTGGTTGTGGAGAGCGTTATAAACAAATGATAATAGCTGGGGTTTTGTTATTATGTTCCCGTTTGTGTTGTCTTCTATATTGAGGATTTAGCTGTTACACTGCACTCAAACATTAACAGCCCTTTATGGTAATATTTAACTTGGTGGTTAAAGATTATTTTAGATCTTACGTTTGAGTTTTTTGGCAAGTATACTGTGATTCTTCTTAGTACCTCTTTGAATGAAAACATCTCAGTGAACACATTATAATGACTCAGGGCCTGTTGGCCGGTTCCCAAGATGGCCATCACCTCCGCTTGGGGAGACATCAGCAACTGTTTGAACACACTTTCCAAAAGTTAGTGGCGGTCTGGAATGACAACGAAAAAGAAAGCGGAGCGTAAACCTTTGCAGAGATGGCGGACACAGCAGCCGTCCTCATGCACGTGATGACATTTCCTTCCATCACCTGCAGATTGATGTTCAAATAACTTGTCATGTATACATGTATATGTGTGTGTTTTTGTAGTGTAACATGAGTGTCACTCACAGCTTTCACGCTTCCAATCTCAGGGTCCAGCAGCACCACTGTGGCCTGAACTGTTGGTAATTCGGAGCCTTTCTCCCGGTTGTAGAAACACACAAACTTTGTGCACAGGACTCCATCATTTTCCATGTAAGAAGGCATTAATCCCAGGTAACTGTTTAAAGAAAAAAAATTCAAGTCATACAAGTATTTATCTTCCTGGCCTAAACACATTTTATAATTATTAGTACCATAGTGTATTTTTTTTTTTTTTAACTGTTATTTTTCACTTTGTAGCTATTCCTTGCTGTTTGTATCCAATCACATTTCAGGAATTTGTGTTGTAAACTAAATCTTTGTCGTTTCCAATTATTGGTGATTTACAGGGGTGGTTTTAACTTTTCGATTACTGTAAACCACGTCACGCTTTGTTAGTTGTCAAAGTTTAGCTAATAACGTTAGCTCGCATTAAATGCACTGTACAGTCTACCGTAACATGACTGCAAGTTGTTAGTTAATTACCAATGTAAATACCAATAATGGTGGGTTTTTTTTTTTGTAATTTTGAGCAAGTTGTTATACAAACAGAAAGTTGGCCATTTTGTTTAGAAATGTTTTATCAGAAACTTTCTTTACTTTAAAGGTCCCCCACTATGCAAAAAATATACTTTTTCCATTATGTTTTGACAGTCCTTAGAGTCTGTTTCTGACCACTGTGACCTCACTTATAAGAATTGAGGCACTCCGAATTCGGGAGATGGCGGGGGGGTTTGGTGGTAGCGGGGTGTGTATTTTGTAGCGTCCCGGAAGAGTTAGTGCTGGAAGGGGTTCTGGGTATTTGTTCTGTTGTGTTTGTTGTGTTACGGTGCGGATGTTCTCCCGAAATGTGTTTGTCATTCTTGTTTGGTGTGGGTTCACAGTGTGGCGCATATTTGTAACAGTGTTAAAGTTGTTTATACGGCCACCCTCAGTGTGACCTGTATGGCTGTTGATCAAGTATGCCTTGCATTCACGTGTGTGTGTGTGTGTGTGTGTGTGTGTGTGTGTGTGTGTGTGTGTGTGTGTGTGTGTGTGTGTGTGTGTGTGTGTGTGTGTGTGTGTGTGTGTGTGTGTAAGCTGCACATATTATGTGACTGGGCCGGCACACTGTATGGAAGAAAAGCGGACGTGACAGCAGGTTGTAGAGTACGCTAAAGGCAGTGACTTTAAGGCACGCCCCCAATTTTGTTGTCCGGGTGGAAATTCTGGAGAATGGTTGCCCTGGGAGATTTTCGGGAGGGGCACTGAAATTCGGTAGTCTCCCGGGAGGGTTGGCAAGTATGAGTATTAGCGGTGAATGCGGTGTTACAGCGGCGGTGCCGCTGTATAATACCGACGGGCCAGCTCTAATATTAATTTGATATTGCCTCAAGGGCCAAATGAAATTACACGGCGGGCCAAATTTGGCCCGCGGGCCAGAGTTTGACACCCATGCCATACTTGTAATGATATATTCCTCTTTTCTATTTCTATTCCCTCCTCTTATTACTCCTACACTCCTCTGGAATTTGTAATATTTCCTACCCTTTTTTCTTTTATTCCAATTATCCTGCCATTTTTTGACTATACTTTTCACTTTTCCATTAGTGTGATTAATTTCTATGTTTATTTCAGTTTTAATTGTTGTTTGCTTGCTTTACATACCTATCTGCTAGTTTGTTCCCATCAGCTCTGACGTGAGCAGGTACCCAGAGAAATGTTACCACATTTCCAGCTTTATGTATTCTAAAGATTTTCGGAACTATTTCATATATTAAATCCTGTCTTGTCTTTGAAGCTATATATTTTATGCTGACGCTGCGGTCCGAGCACACAACTTTAATTGCTTTATTTTCCTCTATCCAATTAACTGCCATGTAAATTGCTATTAATTCCCCTGTAAACAACAATGACTTGTCACAAATTATTTTATTAAAAACTATGTTTTTGTGGAATAACTACTTTATTTTTTAAAGCTTTAGATGCAGCTGTATATATTTTTGACATATTCTAAATTTTTTTACTCAATACATTTTTCAATCTGACAATGATTTAAACTTCTGTTCTTTAATAGTTGCATATTCACATCTGGGATGTCGTATGCCAGGAATTGGTATATTATCATCAATTTGATCTATTTTACATATATCTCCAATTATCCATCCAAAACTCTAAATCTTTTTTTCCGGCAATTTAGTAGTACTTGATGATATCCCGCCATCAACCCCTTCCATCTCAATCCAGTCACAAATCAGATAATGTCTTACCGCCAAAATATTCAAGTTGATACTCTCACGGATCATAGCAATGACACCGTCCTCTACGCATTATCGAAGAGCTACCCAAAATTCAGGCAAGACCCGCCTTACGGTGCTTCTGATTGGTTTTAATTGAGTGGTGACTTTTGTACTTGGTTAAAGGTGCCATATGTAATAATTGAAGGTCAAGTCATCATTAAATGGCTCTGATATGTCAAAAGGCATTAATAAATCATGTTCTTTTCGAATACCTTTATAACTGATAATGGTAGTTCAGCCGGGAAATGCTAATTTCGAAATTAGATTTACAGGCCCGAAATATTGTTATTGTTTTCATTTCGATGCCCCACCCTCTACCGTTTGACCAATTAGAAAGTCTGTGAGTGTGTCACATCCAGGTTGCCAGTTACGCACCGCCATCTTCGTCTGGCTACTGCCACTGGTAAAGTTACTAAACATGTCAGACCTTAGTAAATCTAAAAGGCGTTGTTACGATTCTCAACTTATTCATGACAAAGCCAGGAACAAAATGAGGATTTGTATCGGGGATGCCTTTGAAAGATGGAGATGATTGAGGACAGAGAACATTTTTTCATCTGACGCCAAACTTGCTAATTTCCTCCTTGATAGGTAAGTCAGGCATTTACGTTTTTTTATTACTTGTAATAAATGGAAATGGACATTTCGTATGTAAACTATATTGTATATATATATATATCTTGTCTAACAAAGCTAGTATGTTCGTACAACGAATGCTTAGCATGCTCGCCCAGTCAATGGCACATATGGGGTGGTATTTGCTAGGCACAATATTATGCATTACGTGTAATGATTTTCTACTTTGTGTATTGACATGGTAGTAGGCTATATGATTTATGCGTGACGTGGTTTTTGTGTAACGTGGGTTGGCTCACAGAATTGCACTTTGCACTGAAAGATGGTGATGTGCATACATGGTAGAGAATGCAGTGCGTCAGGTTGGATGCAACATGGAGTTATGCTGAACGAAATGTGGCGGTAATTTTACTGTTGGCCTTGGCTTGCCATCAAAGTAGGCCTGTGCGATATATAATATATTATTACATATTATTATTTATAATTATTTCGATGGTGGTCCGTGCTGTCAAACTAGACATTTTAGCAGGGTAATGCCAACAATCTGTCCCGACTCCCGACGAAAATATTGCTGCGTAACTTTACAAATACATTTGGCTAATCGACATCAGTAAAATGTGGCAGAATTACTTAGTAAACCATCTTGCAAGAAGCATAAACAAGAGAAACCTACAGCGTAGGACTCGTCAATTGCCATTTCAAGTTCCTTGGAGTATGATTCGGATTTGGCTGCGTATCTGGCAACCTCAGTCATGGAGAGTGGGAGGGGACTACTGAATTTTGACCGTGGTTGAAGTACCATTTCTGGCCACATTACTACATATGGTACCTTTTAAATTCTGACTCAAGAGACTGATAGATTGGTTAGCTTTGTCGGTCACGGCAGCCCGTGAGGACCAAAGTTCAATCATCATGGAAATAATCAATATAAAGTAGTGAATGGGGAAATATAAGCATGAGAAATAATCTAGTGTGGCGTGAAAAAAGGTTAAGTTGTGTGACTGTCACATTCAAAGCGTGAGGCTTGACAGCTCTGCATTTACTTTGTCAGAGACAGGGTGGACAAACACAACTCATTAGCCTTAAAGCTACAGACAATGTGGTCCCAACAAGGCTTATATGGGCTGTTTGGTTGTTTACTAACTTTACTACTAAATTTCTATATTCTGGCTTTGAGAACGTACAAACCCCGTTTCCATATGAGTTGGGAAATTGTGTTAGATGTAAATATAAACGGAATACAACGATTTGCAAATCATTTTCAACCCATATTCAGTTGAATATGCTACAAAGACAACATATTTGATGTTCAAACTGATAAACCTTTTTTTTTGTGCAAATAATCATTAACTTTAGAATTTGATGCCAGCAACACGTGACAAAGAAGTTGGGAAAGGTGGCAATAAATACTGATAAAGTTGAGGAATGCTCATCAAACACTTATTTGGAACATCCCACAGGTGAACAGGCAAATTGGGAACAGGTGGGTGCCATGATTGGGTATAAAAGTAGATTCCATGAAATGCTCAGTCTTTCACAAACAAGAATGGGACGAGGGTCACCACTTTGTCAACAAATGCGTGAGCAAATCGTTGAACAGTTTAAGAAAAACCTTTCTCAACCAGCTATTGCAAGGAATTTAGGGATTTCACCATCTACGGTCCGTAATATCATCAAAGGGTTCAGAGAATCTGGAGAAATCACTGCACGTAAGCAGCTAAGCCCGTGACCTTCGATCCCTCAGGCTGTACTGCATCAACAAGCGACATCAGTGTGTAAAGAATATCACCACATGGGCTCAGGAACACTTCAGAAACCCACTGTCAGTAACTACAGTTGGTCGCTACATCTGTAAGTACAAGTTAAAACTCTCCTATGCAAGGCGAAAACCGTTTAACAACAACACCCAGAAACGCTGTCGGCTTCGCTGGGCCTGAGCTCATCTAAGATGGACTGATACAAAGGGGAAAAGTGTTCTGTGGTCTAACGAGTCCACATTTCAAATTGTTTTTGGAAACTGTGGACGTCGTGTCCTCTGGACCAAAGAGGAAAAGAACCATCTGGATTGTTTTAGGCGCAAAGTTGAAAAGCCAGCATCTGTGATGGTATGGGGGTGTATTAGTGCCCAAGACATGGGTAACTTACACATCTGTGAAGGCGCCATTAATGCTGAAAGGTACATACAGGTTTTGGAGCAACATATGTTGCCATCCAAGCAACGTTACCATAAGCAGGGGCGTCCTGCTTATTTTAGCAAGACAATGCCAAGCCACGTGTTATATCAACGTGGCTTCATAGTAAAAGAGTGCGGGTACTAGACTGGCCTGCCTGTAGTCCAGACCTGTCTCCCATTGAAAATGTCTGGCGCATTATGAAGCCTAAAATACCACAACGGAGACCCCCGGACTGTTGAACAACTTAAGCTGTACATCAAGCAAGAATGGGAAAGAATTCCACCTGACAAGCTTAAAAAATGTGTCTCCTCAGTTCCCAAACATTTACTGAGTGTTGTTAAAAGGAAAGGCCATGTAACACAGTGGTGAACATGCCCTTTCCCAACTACTTTGGCACGTGTTGCAGCCATGAAATTCTAAGTTAATTATTATTTGCAAAAATAAAATAAAGTTTATGAGTTTGAACATCAAATATCTTGTCTTTGTAGTGCATTCAATTGAATATGGGTTGAAAAGGATTTGCAAATCATTGTATTCCGTTTATATTTACATCTAACACAATTTCCCAACTCATATGGAAACGGGGTTTGTAAATTATGGTCCGTGTAACACACACGCATTAGTTGTCTGATAATGACAGCGATTTGGCTTAGCTTATAATGTTACCCATCATTGAATGTATCGTAACACACTGTGACTGAAAATTGTTAGTTTTTTCTTTGCGACTGTTTTTGTGTATGGGCACGTGGTCCAGGTGTGCACCGAACAAATTCCTCGAACGTAACTACATACAAACGTACATAGACGTGCACACGCATCGGCTTTGGGTATTGCTAGCTGTTATTGAATGTATATTCTTTCAAAGCAACAACAACATTACTGCAAATTGTTTCTTGCTTCACTTGGACTGCTTTTGTATGTGTGCGCGCACTCCTTACGCGTGAGGGTGAGTGACTGCCATAAACTGAACACCAATCATGTTTTTCGGGCTGGTAAAATTTTTTTATTACATAACCTTAGGAATTGTGGAAAATATAGACAATTGTAAAACAACTGTGTTCTATTTAACCACTAATGGTAACATAAACCCAGGGCCGGCCCGTGGCATAGGCCGTATAGGCAAATGCTAAGGGCGCCGTCCATCAGGGGGCGCCACGCCAGTGCCACAAATGTTGGAGAAAAAAAAAAAGAAAAGTTGGTACTATTATTTCTAAATACAAAAAATAATCCCACGTTAATTAAAATGCAAAGTAAAGCCTATATAATAGAAATATTATTTGTTACAATATTACGCCCCTCCCCCCGCACGGTGCGCCCCCTCCCTTCCCGTATCATGACTCTTTTTGGACGTCACCACATCAAAAAATCAACACAAGATGTCAAAACGGCCAAAACTGTCAGGTGCCCAGGGAAGAAAAAAGAGAAAAGAAGAGGAGGAGAAACGAGAAAAAGACAGAGATAGCAGGTAGGTAACGTTAGCCTACATGAAATTATTTGTCTGTTACAGAATGTGATAGTAACCTGGCTTTTTAGCATTAAGCTAATGTTACATGATTCGGCAATTGCTAATCAATAAATAGCTAGTTCTGTTTTAACGTCGGGTTAATATTGTGGAGGGGGCTAAATTGTCATGGAAAATAATAATGTAACGTTAGGTAATTACAGTACTCCCACCTTACATTCCTCAGGGACATTTGTATTAGATCTTTTAAGCAGGTGTTTTTTGTTTACATTGTTATTGCCTTCTGGTTAGCTAATGTTTGCCCTGCAGGTAATAGTCACTTTTCCACCCCTTTATATATTAGGTATAGTTGTAAGCCTAGTTGTTAAAGTGCACATCATTAATGTTAATTAAGCAATATGTATGTAAAAAATATTGTATTTCATATATTCATTTTTTATTTTTTGCATTCATTTATTTATTCATATTTGTTTTATCTTGTTAACTATTCTGATTGTTAATTTGCTTTCTTTAAGTAAAAAAAAGGTCAAAGACAAAGCTATTCGGTTTCTTGTGAGTATATAAACTTCACTGCCGATGTGGGGGGGGCGCCACCTAAAATCTTGCCTAGGGCGCCAGATTGGTTAGGGCCGGGCCTGCATAAACCAGACAATGGTGTTTTTGTGTTATTTTTTGCTTTGAAAAATGTATCATTTGATAATTAAGTTGCAAACAATCCCTTTATTAAGACTTTTTAAACTGTCTCAATTTCAGCTCGAAGGCAAAATTTTGGGCAACCATTTGAAATGATTAAAAAATATAATATGGGACAATTGACAATTGAATGCTCCAATTTGCATGTATCCTGGTTAAAATGTTTCGACTATCCTCAGAATCCGCTATTTCAAAGAAAGAACGTTTCACATGATGCTACTATGAATAATCCATCTTGCCCTTTATTGTGTGCCAGAATTGCAGAACTCCGTTCTGCTACTCACACATCTTAATGGAGAATGAGTGGTGGCTTGCCAAGGCTTGTGATTTTCAGCACTTTGCTGATGACCATGATTTCCACGTTTTTTATAACACTGTTAAAACAATATAAGGTCCAACCAGAGGTTCCACAGTTCCTGTGAGGTCGGCTGATGACCAGACACTTATCAAAGACCATCAGCGGTGTCTTGGCTCACTGTTCTGAGGACCTTAGTGCGCTCTTGAACTGTGTCAATCCAGTCGACCCTGTGGCAATCAAGTGTCTCCCATGCCTCCCTCCATTTAAAGAAATAGACTCAGCCCCAAACTTTGACAAGACCACACAATCTATTAAAACCCTGAAAAACAATAAGGTGGCAGGACCTGACGGTATCCCTGGTGAGGTTTTTAAGCATGGTGGGTACCTGCTTCCTCGACAACTTCACCTTTTCATCTGCGACCTACGGAAAGCCGAACGTCTTCCCCAACACTGAAAGGACGCCAACATTGTAACCATGTTGGTGTAGTGGTGTGGGTGGCCGAGAGTCAGAGCCATATAAAGTTAAAATACCAATGATTGTCACCAGGGGCGCCGAAAAGGGGGGGTAAAGGAGACGGATTCTAGGGGCCCATGATGGAGGGGGGCCCAGAGAGGCCCCTAATGATGATGAAATTATAATACAGAAAAAATAATGACACTGTGTTGGGGGCCCTGTAAAGATTCTTTTCATGGGGCCTAAAATCCCTAGCGGCGCCCCTGATTGTCACACACAATTAAACTAGGTGTATGCATTTGAACCATCACCCTTGATATCCCCCTGGGAGGTGAGTGGAGCAGTGAGCAGCAGCGGTGGCCGCACCCGGGAATAATTTTTCGTGATTTAACTCTCAACCCTTGATGCTGAGTGCCAAGCAGGGAGGTAATGGGTCCCATTGTTATAGTCTTTGGTATGACTCGGCCGTGGTTTGAACTCACAACCTACCGATCTCAGGGCGGACACTCTAACCCAGGGGTCGGCAACACGCGGCTCTAGAGCCGCATGCGGCTCTTTAGCGCCGCCCTAGTGGCTCTCTGGAGCTTTTTCAAAAATGTATGAAAAATGGAAAAAGATGAGGGGAAAAAAATATATATTTTTTGTTTTAATATGGTTTCTGTAGGAGGACAAACATGACACAAACCTCCCTAATTGTTATAAAGCACATTGTTTATATTAAACATGCTTCACTGACTCAAGTATTTGGCGAGCGCCGTTTTGTCCTACTAATTTTGGCGGTTCTTGAACTCACCGTAGTTTGTTTACAACTTTACATGTATAACTTTCTCCGACTTTCGAGGACGTGTTTTATGGCACTTCTTTTTCTGTCTCATTTTGTCCACCAAACTTTTAGCGTTGTGCATGAATGCACAAAGGTGAGATTTGTTGATGTTATTGACTTGTGTGGAGTGCTAATCAGACATATTTGGTCACTGCAAGACTGCAACCTAATCGATGCTAACATGCTATTTAGGCTAGCTATATGTACATATTGCATCATTATGCCTAATTTGTAGCTATATTTGAGGTCATTTAGTTTCCTTTAAGTCATCTCAATTCAATGTATACCCAGGTAACACCTAATGTTAGCGTAACGTTACTGTATGGTTCTCGTTTGGTTATGCAAGATGAGAACATTCTAAGAACATTCTCAGAACATATCAAAACCTATGACACACAAAATATTTGCCTGCAATGGAAACAGCAACCGTTAGGCTTTTCAAAGTGTTTTTTTTCGCAAATTTACTTTATATACATTATGTAGTAACGTTTCCCTAACGTTCCGCGAACGTGTTGTGTTTTTCGAGTAATCTGACGCGCATGCGCGTAGAATCTTCCCTAAGACAAAGAAGGACTATATCTCATGACACACTATCTGTATGTAATATGGCTTTTAATTTGTTGCGGCTCCAGACAGATTTGTTTTTGTATTTTTGGTCCAATATGGCTCTTTCAACATTTTGGGTTGCCAACCCCTGCTCTAACCACTTTGAGGTTAAGGTTAGTGTAAACCAGTCCTCTTCAACATTTAAATGGCAGCAGTGACATTCCTGCCCCGGCCCAAATATCAACTAGAAGACGGTATTGCCTACGGATACCACCTAATTGACGGCAGCCTGATCAACCTGCGACGACTCCAAGCCGTAGCAGAGACCAGAACTGCAACGATATTGGATTTACAGTTTGCTGACGACAAAGCCATTCATCCGTCACACAGCCAAAGGACTGCAAAGGACACTTGACATAATCCCTGATACTTACGGAAGCACAGGGCTCGTCATCAATAGCAGGAAGACAGAGTTTCTTTTCCAGCAGTCCAGTCAGGATTACCAACCCACTCTTGCGCCTTTTAAGGTTGGAGAAGTTGAAATTCATCAGACTCACATCTTTGCTAACCTTGGCAAGTTGGCAGCATCCTGTCCTCCTATAACATCGATGACGAAGAGGACAACAGAATCTGACAGGCCATGAGTACAAACCCCGTTTCCATATGAGTTGGGAAATTGTGTTAGATGTAAATATAAACGGAATACAAGGATTTGCAAATCATTTTCAACCCATATTCAGTTCAGTTTGATGTTCAAACTGATAAACATTTTTTTTTTGTTGCAAATAATCATTAACTTTAGAATTTGATGCCAGCAACACGTGACAAAGAAGTTGGGAAAGGTGGCAATAAATACTGATAACGTTGAGGAATGCTCATCAAAACACTTATTTGGAACATCCAACAGGTGTGCAGGCTAATTTGGAACAAGTGGGTGCCATGATTGGGTATAAAAACAGCTTCCCAAAAAATGCTCAGTCTTTCACAAGAAAGGATGGGGCAAGGTTCACTCCTTTGTCCACAACTGCGAGCAAATAGTCAAACAGTTTAAGAACAACGTTTCTCAAAGTGCAATTGCAAGAAATTTAGGAATTTCAACATCTACGGTCCATAATATCATCAAAATGTTCAGAGAATCTGGAGAAATCACTCCACGTAAGCGGCCTGGCCGGAAACCAACATTGAATGACCGTGACCTTCGATCCCTCGGACGACACTGTATGAAAAACCGACATCAATCTCTAAAGGATATCACCACATGGGCTCAGGAATACTTCAGAAAACCACTGTCACTAAATACAGTTCGTCCATACATCTGTAATTGCAAGTTAAAGCTCTACTATGCAAAGCAAAAGCCATTTATCAACACCATCCAGAAACGCCGACGGCTTCTCTGGGCCCGAGATCATCTAAGATGGACTCATGCAAAGTGGAAAAGTGTTCTGTGGTCTGACGAGTCCACATTTCAAATTGTTTTTGGAAATATTCGACATCGTGTCATCCGGACCAAAGGAGAAGCGAACCATCCAGACTGTTATCGACGCAAAGTTCAAAAGCCAGCATCTGTGATGGTATGGGGGTGCATTAGTGCCCAAGGCATGGGTAACTTACACTTCTGTGAAGGCACCATTAATGCTGAAAGGTACATACAGGTTTTGTAAAAACATATGCTGCCATCTAAGTGCCGTCTTTTTCATGGACGCCCCTGCTTATTTCAGCAAGACAATGCCAAGCCACATTCAGCACGTGTTACAACAGCGTGGCTTCGTAAAAAAAGAGTGCGGGTACTTTCCTGGACCGCCTGCAGTCCAGACCTGTCTCCCATTGAAAATGTGTGGCGCATTATGAAGCGTAAAATACGACAGCGGAGACCCCGGACTGTTGAACGACTGAAGCTCTACATAAAACAAGAATGGGAAAGAATTCCACTTTCAAAGCTTCAACAATTACTTTCCTCAGTTCCCAATCGTTTATTGAGTGTTGTTAAAAGAAAAGGTGATGTAACAAAGTGGTGAACATGCCCTTTCCCAACTACTTTGGCACGTGTTGCAGCCATGAAATTCTAAGTTAATTATTATTTGTAAAAAAAAAAAAAAGTTTATGAGTTTGAACATCAAATATCTTGTCTTTGTAGTGCATTCAATTGAATATGGGTTGAAAAGGATTTGCAAATCATTGTATTCCGTTTATATTTACATCTAACACAATTTCCCAACTCATATGGAAACGGGGTTTGTACCTTTTAATCGTCTTTCAAGTCTGGTTTTCAGAAATCGAAACATTCCCATTCCCACCAAAGCTGCTGTCCACAAGGCTGTGTATATCTCTGCCCTCCTGTATGGCTGTGAGCACTGGACCTTATACAGGGCCCACATGAAGAGTCTTGAGGCCTTTCATATGGGATCACCTGAGCAGACTGCGTTCCACACGTCACCATACCACAGCGCACTGGCTGCATAAGTGTTGAAGCCCTGATCATCGAGTGTCAGCTCAGATGGGTCGGCCATGAATGCCGCTTGGAAGTAAACTGACTCCCCCGTACAATTGTCTATGGAGAACTTACTACCGGTCGCTGTAGTGTAGGAGGGCAAAAGAAACGTCTTAAAGATCACCTTAAAGCGACCCTCGAGAAGTGTGGGGAGGATCCTTCCAACTTGGAGCAACTTGCTAATGGCCGAGAGACTTTGAGGTCAACTTGTCACCGCGCTGTAGAAGACTTTGAGGCTTCCTGGGTGCAAGCCCTTGAGGAGCAGCGCTGAAGACTTAATAAGCTCATAAAGATCCTCTTTCTCCAAGCGAGGACATATTATACCCCACATGTGGGAGAAGGTGTGGCTCAGACTTCGGACTTAGCAGTCATCAAAGAAGTCAGTGCAGCCACCCGACCTGATCTTTCACTCGTCACTCATCTATTCACAACCCCGGCAACTAATCATCATTATGGGAGGCAAGACGAGCCTCAGTATTATTGCCTATATGGTTCTCAAACTTTTTTCACCAAGTACCACTTCAGAAAAACTTGGCTCTACATCTACAAGTACCACCATAGTGACCCACATTAAAATACAGTAGTGTAGTAGGCCAAAGTATTCATGAAAAACAAGGCAGAGGTCTTATTTAACCAGTATATTTAATATTTTTGGCCACTGTAACGTTACACACAGTTTGAACAGTAACACTGTGTTTGAATGTAGGCAAATAAAACCCTACTTATATAATGAATCAAATAAAATGAAGAGCACGTAAAAGTTAAATATCAAAATACAGTTTTAAGATTTAATGAAAATGTACTTCAAAGGTAAATAAAACTGTGCTGTACTTAAATGTAGTTGGTGGGAAAAAAATCAAAACAGGCTAAGAATGGCGGCAGTTTTTGACGTTTCTTAACTTCAGTGACGGATGTTGTGGTTTCCCATGGCCTCAGAGGCATCGTTGTTACGTGCAGATTTCTCCGGCAATGTTCGTCTTTGTTTACGTGAGTTTGGCGTGTTGACTGGCAGGGAGGCGTAAGCGGAGAATGTGTGTTGAGTGACAAGAATCAGACGTGTTTGTGTCTATGGCCTACAGTAGTCGGCTTGTAACGACTTCCATGATCAACTTTTGATAACAGCTCGAGTCATGTCGTTACAAGATTAAATTAAGTGATTCTTTGGCGTAGCACTAGATGGAGCCCATGTACTACTAGCAGTTCGCGTAACACAGTTTGAACATAACTGATAGTAACTACTCACTACTAGCCGGTGTTGGTAAGAAGGCCTTAGAGTATAACGGCGTTATTAACCACACATCAGCTGCCTGGAGAAAGAGAAGGGGCGGGGATGATGAGGCTGTTGTGAAAGCGCTGATGATGATTGGCTGGGTGGGTGGATCATGCCCTGCTTATGCTTTCTGACTGCATGCTCTGATTGACACAAAATAAGCACGCGATATTTGCGACGTGTCGGAGCCCGAGAGATTCAAAGGTAGCGTTCTCAAACTGCAAGTACCGGCACTACTTTTCGCTAATTGAAATTAAAGGCAAGAATGTTTATGTAACATGCACGCTATGTCCAGGAAAAAAGCGTTTATCCACGCCTGCCTCGAGCAACTTGACTGGCACCTCACATCAACACATGCCGACATGACACTTGTTGCTGCTGCTCATCCAACCCCAGGCTCAAATGCAGCCAAGTTTTTTTTTTTAAATCAGATTCATCCCATTTTGGAATTTGGATTAATCATTAATTATGATTACTCACTTGCAAAATTAGCTTAAGAAAAGACCCTAATATTTGTACACAAATGCAATTTTATTGTCAGAATGTCATGCAGAAACATTAAACTTTTTACTTAAATGCATGTCAAAACTTGTTGACAGTTTTATCTAAAGTTCTTTCAGGCTTTATTTTGTGTACAGGTGCAGAAATTGTTCCTTTGTGTCTTGATACCTACCGTATTGGGTTGTATGCTTTCAATATTTTACGAAATATTTATTTTTTATACATTTTTATTTCTATGCATATCATATGGCACAGTGCAATCAGTGCAGTTCCGGTAATATAAACATATTTGACATCAAAGATGTTATCGAACGTAAAAGTGTGTCAAATATCAAAATGAAAAATAATGTCACAATTACTAGTTACTCTTACAATGAGGTAGCTGAGTTACTAACTCAATTACTTTTTTGGGGAGAAGTAATTTGTAACTGTAACTAATTACAAAACCCAAAACCAGTGAAGTTGGCACGTTGTGTAAATGGTAAATAAAAACAGAATACAATGATTTGCTAATCCTTTTCAACCTATATTCAATTGAATAGACTTCAAAGACAAGATACTTAACGTTCCAACTGGAAAAGTTTGTTAGTTTTTGCAAATATTAGCTCATTTGGAATTTGATGCCTGCAACATGTTCCAAAAAACCTGGCACAAGTGGCAAAAAAGACTGAGAAAGTTGAGGAATGCTCATCAAACACTTATTTGGAACATCCCACAGGTGAACAGGTGTTGAAAAGCTGAAAGGTACATACAGGTTTTGGAGCAACATATGTTGCCATCCAAGCAACGTTATCATGGACGCCCCTGCTTATTTCAGCAAGACAATGCCAAGCCACGTGTTACAACAACGTGGCTTCGTAGTAAAAGAGTGCGGGTACTAGACTGGCCTGCCTGTAGTCCAGACCTGTCTCCCACTGAAAATGTGTGGTACATTATGAAGCGTCAAATACCACAACAGAGACCGCGGACTGTTGAACAACTTAAGCTGTACATCAAGCAAGAATGGGAAATAATTCCATCTGAAAAGCTTCAAAAATTGGTCTCGTCAGTTCCCAAACGTTTACTGAGTGTTGTTAAAAGGAAAGGTCATGTATGGTAACACAGTGGTAAAAATGCCCCTGTGCCAACTTTTTTGCAGCGTGTTGCTGCCATTAAATTCTAAGTTAATGATTATATTTGCAACAAAAAATTAAGTTTCTCAGTTCGAACATTACATATCTTGTCTTTGCTGTCTATTCAATTGAATATAAGTTGAAAAGGATTTGCAAATCATTGTATTGTTTTTGTTTACCATTTACACAACATGCCAACTTCACTGATTTGGGGTTTTGTATTTTTTCAAGGGAAGATGACCAACATTGCCACTGGCACCAGCTCAACAGAATTTGCATACATTGCATTGTTATTGTCAAATAGAGTTGTATACTATACTGTTGATGTTTTGAGCTCACACGATCATGCAGCCTACCCTTTAAATTTTTGCAGAGGCAGCGTGGTCCTCACAGGCTGGATTACTTCCGCAGGATCTCTTGTGGAAAATTTGGCCAAAGCTTCCTCCAGACGAGGGATCAGATCTCGGTATTGTAACACACGAGCAATCTGATTGTCCAGAATGAAAAGTGGTGGCTCGGCCATTGTTGGTGCTATACTTTTGTCGCTGTACTTGCACGGGAATGCTGGCTCTGAGGTCTGAGCAGAGTTGCGTTCAAGACAGAGTTGCAACGTGGGAATTTTTTTTTTTTACTATCGTACTTGAAGCCTGCCCGACGTTATCGTATTTTGAGGTAAATTATCGTTTTGAAGTTGCGCATGACCACCTAACAGTAAAACACTGATACATGCTGTGTATAGTATATATGCAGATTTACCTTTGCAGGACTGTTGAAAAAAACCTGCCACTGGCAGAGCAGCGCCCTCACCTGGCTGTAAAAAGTGAAGTGAATTATATTTATAAAGCGCTTTTACATAGTGAAACCCAATATCTAAGTTACATTTAAACCAGTGTGGTTGGCACTGGGAGCATGTGGGTAATGTGTCTTGCCCAAGGACACAACGGCAGTGACTAGGATGACTGAAGCAGGGATCGAACCTGGAACCCTCAAGTTGCTGGCACGGCCACTCTACCAACCGAGCTATATCGCCCCTGGCACATGCAACAACACACAATTATCCTGTTTTCGATTAGCCAAGTGTTAAATGGTAAAAGGGGTATACTTGTACAGCGCTTTTGTACTTTCAATGCACTTTGACACTATTTTCACATTCACACACTGATGGCCCTCATCACGACCCATCAGGAGCAAGGGTTAAGTGCCTAGGATGGCGGAAGACTTATATTACCCTAAAAATACAATTATGTCGAGTAACATTTGCATGAAAAAGTTGCAACCCTTAAGAGAAGCTTGTAAAAAAAAATCTAAATTCAGTAGAGCTCTTTTTATATTGGATTTGAAAGAAATTAATGTTTTCATTTAGTTTAAATGGTACAAAATCGGGCGACTTATTTTGTAATTTCTATATTTAATATCAAATAAAAACTCCACTGCTCATTGTATTCACCAGAAACAAATATAAAGTAAGGTAATTAGGATCTATAAAATGTTTTAATATATGTACGACAAGCGGTAGAAAACGGATAAAAAAAACCCATCTTAAGAATAAAACAAAATGTTTTATTATGAATGAGGCTATAGCATGACAAACACCTAAAGTAAGCAGTCCAACATAAAAACAAAAAAATATATTTTGTCATACACGCTTCATTAAGATGAGTACACAAATTGGATAATGGAATTTGTCTTCTGCTCAACCACTGTATCGACAATCACACCAGTAGTCTCTCAATGGACATTTGGACTGTCTGGATCTGGGGTCTGAGCTGGGACCCCTCTTTTATGGTGACTGAGGTAGCGATGACGGGACGGGACACCCCGCAAGCGCGTCCCAGCGCCTGCTTGGAGCGGACGAACACATATGGGACGTTCTTGTCCTCGCAGAGCAATGGGAGGTGAAGGATGATCTCCAGTGGTTCGGCGTCAGCAGCCATGACGATAAATTCCGATATACCTCTGTTCAGGGTCTTGGTGGCTGGGGAGAGAAGCAGAATATCATTAGTATGGAGTGTGTGTATACTTTTCATGAACATCAAATTATGCTAAAAAAGACATTTTGTAACCATTAAAAAATAATCAGCTGCTGAATATTTGATTGCAAAACCAATGACTTGTATATTTCATTGTTTACAGTTACCATAGTATCAACTACTAATAACTACCAGTGGTGTGCCGTCAGGGCGAGCAAGGCCTTCTCTGCTGGCCTAATAAAACCAGAAATCATGATCACAATTAAAGATAAAAGTAATGTTTTATTTCCTTTCCCTAAATATCTAAAAGTATTCATATTCTCTTCATGTTATATTATGCTCCTTCCAGCACTGTTGTTTTAAGGTTATAGAGTTTTTATCCAATCAGAATTCAGCTGGCTTATGTTGCCGTGCTGTTCGAAATCTGCCGGCGGCTTTCAAAATGAATAATGCAGGCGTGCACTGTAAGTGAACGGACACAAACATTTGACAGACAATAGCCAATCAGATCACGAGTTGTTGTCAGTAAGGCCTTCTAGATGGCCTAAGGAGGATATACAGTACCGTATTTTCCGCACCATAAGCCGCCCTGGGTTATAAGCCGCGCCTTCAATGAACGGCATATTTCAAAACTTTGTCCACCTATAAGCCGCCCCGTGTTATAAGCCGCATCTAACTGCGCTAAAGTCAAAAAAACAGTCAGATAGGTCAGTCAAACTTTAATAATATATTAAAAACCAGCGTTCTAACAACTCTGTTCACTCCCAAAATGTACGGTAATGTGCAAATGTGCAATCACAAACATAGTAAAATTCAAAATAGTGCAGAGCAATAGCAATGTCACAACACACAAAATAAACATAACGCTCACTTTCTGAAGTTATTCTTCATTCATAAATCCCTCGAATTCTTCTCCTTCGGTGTCCGAATTAAAAAGTTGGGCGAATACGGGATCCAAAATGGCCGGCTCCGTCTCGTCGAAGTCATCAGAGTCAATGTTGCTATTGTTGTCCAGCAGTTCCGTGAATCCTGCCTTTCGGAAAGTTTGGACCACAGTTGAGACCGATATATCCGCCCAGGCATTTACAATCCACTGGCAGATGTTGGCGTATGTCGTCCGGCGCTGTCTCCCTGTCTTAGTGGCGCAGGTCATCTTGTTGCTTCAATTCTCTTGCTGCTGCTCTATTTCCGTGTTCTACTGCGTGACTTATTGCCTTGAGTTTGAATTCTGCGTTGTACGCGTGTCTCTTAATAGGAGCCATTTTGTGGTCTTTACAGATGTAAACACACAAATGAAATGAAACGTAATATCTGTGCGCTTCTTCTTCTACGCGGGCGGGTGGTTGCTTACAGTAGAAGAAGAAGCGCTTCCTCTTCTATGGGGGCGGGTGCTTACCTTGGCGGTTGCTTACCGTAGAAGAAGAAGCGCTTCCTCTTCTACGGGGAAAAAAGATGGCGGCTGTTTACCGTAGTTGCGAGACCTAAACTTTATGAAAATGAATCTTAATATTAATCCATATATAAAGCGCACCGGGTTATAAGCCGCACTGTCAGCTTTTGAGTAAATTTGTGGTTTTTAGGTGCGGCTAATAGTGCGGAAAATACGGTATAGTGATGTTATGAGCTAGGTAACATAAGAACTCCATTACCCAGCATGCCACAGTAGTGAAGAGCATGCGCAGTAGCCCCGTTTAGGTTGTTGAATGTCGACATGCAGCGGGACGTTATTGATCAGCACGCTGTGGAGTAAACTTTAAGTCTATTAGTGCAGGACTAATAGACTAAAAACCTCCTTTGTCCCACACGCCATCAGACTGTACAACTCCTCTCTGGAGGTGAGGGGGGGTACGAGGATGACAGGGGATGCAACACAATAACAGTGCAATACTTTTTCATAACATGGTCACTACTGCCGAGTTTCTCTTGTTATATTCTTATTTTTACCGTTATATTCTTATTGTTGTTTTTTATTTGTGTTATTATTGTAAAAATTTTTTTTTATTTTATTACAATTTATACCCCCATTATTTACTTTTTAAATTTGATCTCAATTCTGTACACTGCTGCTGGAATTTTAATTTTCCTGAGGGAACTCTCCTGAAGGAATCAAAGTACTATCTATCTATCTATGTAAGAACCCAGCCAACACGCCTCGTCTGCATCTTTCATGATTAGACAAGACAACACATATTTGCAAGGCCATTTTCAAGAAGGATATTTAAAGAGAAACTACATCTTGTGAGACCATGTCAGCCAACCCCCCGGAAGCTACCTCAGCTGTCCCGGCGATGAAATGTGAGTTCATATATTTGATTTCTTTATTTTTTCCACGTTTAATGTTTTTAGCAATTTTTATTTTGACAGTACCACATAAGATATGTTTTAATTGCTGATGCGGGTTTATTGATTTTTAAATAGGCCAGAAAATAACCCCTTTTTGTACTATATTTCTGTATAGTATTTATCCAGCAATGGTCATGTGGTGACATAAATGATGGTATTTTGAGAGGTAATCATTGAAGTCGGACATCACTGAAGGCCTAGGTGGGAAACGCACGGCCTGCCACTGATAACTACAATAATGCACATGTGGAAGAGCAGGTCGCGTTCCAGCCAATTTAGAGCGTCCCATAAGAGCATGAATTTAGAACTAATAGATTAATGTACATTTGTAATAAGACTTTATTATCCTCACCTTCATTAGCCCCCTTCCTCAGCTGCTTGTAGTTGGAGGCTTGCTGCACCAAGTCGAGGATGGTTTTGGTCAGCGTGGCGTCGGCCAACGGATAGGCCTTTGGGTTTACTGGAGCTTCAGTCTGCACACAAACAACACTCCTAAGCAAAAACTATGAATCTAACACTATTCTGCATAATAATAATACAACTCTGAAATTAACGTTGAACATTCGAGTCCTTCTCGAACATTGTTAGCTAACAGTTAGCCGGTCGGCTAGCCAGTTTAGCTCATTTTACCTAAAACACTCACCATTGTGGATGGCAAAAGTCGTTTTAGTATTTTGTCCCTCTCGGCGAAATGCTTCACGGAGGACTATTTCCCTTCTTGTGGGTATAGAGGAGCAAAAAACGCTAAACAATTGTTAAAGTAGTATTCCGGATTCCGCAGTCGTTTTACAACGTGCTCACTACAACGTTTGCGTCGCGTGGGGAAAGCTGCGCAAGCGCACTTGCTATCATATGTGAACGGGAAATGGATCGACCTCTCTTTTCATTAGCTTTTTATTACACACTTTTTTTTAAGGTTGGCATTTTTATTTACTAAATAACAACATTTATACATGCGTTTAAATATACCTGAAAAATATTTGTAAAAACATTCCATTCTTGTCAATAGAGTGCGCATGCTCCAAATGGAAGCTTTATTTCAAGAGGGCGCGCTTTGCATGCTGGGTAGGGCACTCTGACACCGCCATATTGCTTTAGCGTCCTGGCTGAAGGAGAGTAAGGAGATGAAGGGGATTCGGGGACTCAGTCAATTATCGGTAAGGACCTATCCATTTAACCTCGAAGTTTAGCCGCTGCAGTTATTTACTTTGTCGCCGTCTATTTCATGTCGTCTGGGTTCTTGAGAAATGTTGAATAAATGTCCCCTGCACTCTGGGTAAGGGTCTGACACCTGAACTGTTCCAGGAATGTGCCTACTTGTTATTTGGGTATTACTCTATGTATTAATGCTCACTTAAGTCAGTATAATTTATTTATAATTTTTTACTGGCAAACCAAATGCATCCCAGGTATTGTAAAGTGACGTTACATAATCTCTGTAAATTGACTCTTAGCTCACTTCCTGTTTGTGTCTTCACTAAGCATAATCAATTACCATATTTGAATTATCTCAACAGTAAAAAAATAAATATAGTGGTATGGCACTGAAATAGTCCAGTGCATCATTTTGAGATCAGTGGTGTCCAATAGTAATGTGATTGTATTGTTAAGCTACTTGCTAGTATTTGTATTGATTGATTGACTGAGACTTTTATTAGTAGGTTGCACAGTGAAGTACATATTCCGTACAATTGACTACTAAATGGTCACACCCGAATAAGTTTTTCAACTTGTTTAAGTCGGGGTCCACTTAAATTGATTCATTGCTTTATGAGTATCTTATATCCCAAGTTGTATTATTCAATTTTTCCAGACAAGACTTTACGCGGCTCAGGCTGCCCGTAAGGTGGAGACCACCGGGGCTGCCGAACACGTAAAGTTTCAGCCACAAGATGTGCAGGTCAGTGGGTAGTTGACGTTGTGTTTCTTCTCCACAGAGGCGCTTCTATGGAGCTGCCAGAACAGGCCAATCTCTTGCAGAGCCCCTAGCTGGCCTCAAGCTCTGTCCAGAGTCTGCCAACTCTTTTCAGGATGTCCATGTATGTTGGGAATCGATGAGGAATGCTGCCTGATCGTGTGGAGCTGGCTGGGTCCACATTAGATAGTTTTACGTTTGATCATTAAGTTGCTGATTTGTTTACAGATATAATCATCTTATGTTGAGTGCATTATTTGCGTTTTGTATCTTAAGTGATGATAAAGTTTCCATTTTTGTTCCAATCCAGGTGACTAGGCTGCCCAGTGGACTGGTGATCGCTTCCCTGGAAAACTACTCACCCGCTTCCAAGATTGGCGTGTTTGTGAAGGCTGGCTGTCGTTATGAGACCCCTGAAAACCAAGGGGTCACCCACGTCCTTCGACTGGCCTCCAACCTGGTATGATGCTTCACCTTAATCAAATGTCTATGGCTTTTTAGAGAATTATTTGCATATTAATGATGTATTCACACTAGACAAACATACCTAAAGTATGGTATGTTTATCTAGTTTGAGTGCACTGAGTTATGCCATACTTTATTTCATATTGGTAAATGTTTTACTTTGTTCTAATTTTACGTGTCTGTGTCTGTGTGTTTGTGTTGAAGTATATAAATGACTATTCTGTTCAACTTGCATGTCACAAAATTAAATTTGTAACTCCACACACATGCAACATAGCAGCGCCATACAATGGTAGTAATGTGATTGATCCTCGTTGATTCCTGATGATGACAGACGCAATTCATTATGTAAATCAAATACAAAACCCCTACATGATCCAAAGGTCAAACTTACAGCATGCTTGCTCACCCGCATCTTTTTTTTATGTGCGTAATAAGGATGTGTCATTTTAATTGTTTCCTCCTGCGAGAATAAAAAACGCAACTTTGCACAAAATAGATCAAATAAAAACAGCAACCTTGCACAAAATAGATTAACAGAATGACTCTACATAAGACTAAAAATAGTCCATTTAAGTAAGAACATTTGCTGTAATACAGCAGAATAGAAGTGATAGGACTAACAGGCCATGGCGCAATTGCAGATCATTTCACTACTACTACTAGTTTAGTTTTTACATTGTGTAATGTCTTCACGAAAGCTGATTTCAATTACATTTCCAGACTACCAAAGGAGCTTCAGCTTTCAAGATATGCCGTGGCATTGAAGCAGTTGGAGGAAACCTGAGGTCGGTGATCTCCAGAAATGACTAACTAACTAACAAAGCATTGTCACTCGCTTTCTCAGTATTCTTACTTAGATATTTGTGCCTCTGCAGTGTGGTGTCATCCAGAGAGAATATGGTCTACACTGTCGACTGTCTGAGAGATGACATGTAAGTTTCTACCACCTCTGTGCTCACTACATACTTGTATGTATTTGTATCTATATATTAATGTACAAGACTGACTTTTGTTCTTATCTTTGCTCATCAGCGACACAGTGATGGAATATTTGATCAACGTGACAACAGCCCCAGAGTTCCGACCGTGGGAGGTGTCTGAGCTCACGCCCAGAGTGAAGACGGACAAAGCTCGGGCAGGACATAGTACTCAGATAGGTGGGGGGGTGTCCAGATTCTTACTAAAGTTTCTACACAAATGCAGTCATTAACATATTGCTTATGTTCATAAAAACGTAGCGTTATCTTTATTGTTTATTTTGAATTAGATCTGTTTAATTCATGCATTGCACTGACTGTCCATCATTGTTCCCCAGGTGTGGTTGAAAGTCTCCATGAAGCCGCATTCAAGAACGCTCTGTGCAACTCCCTGTACTGTCCTGACTACATGGTTGGCAACATCCAGTCGGATGATGTGCGTATTGAACATTTTATTTTTAAACAGTGATGGAGCCAAACGTATTTCAACAAATTTTTAATTTTTTAGCTGCACCAGTTTGTCCAGAATAATTTTACAAGCGCAAGAATGGCTCTTGTTGGTCTTGGTAAGGATGGTAGTCTTGTTCCTAGCCAGTGCTCTTTGATTGAGACAAACATAAAGCTGTAAATTATCTCCCTCTCTCTCTCCCCCTCTCCCTCCAGGTGTGGATCATACTGTTCTTAAGCAAGTAGGAGAGCAATTCCTTAACATCCGGAGCGGCGCCGGAACGTCAGGAGCCATAGCCCAGTATCGTGGAGGTAAGCAGGATGCTATAATTCCACCATAAATAGTGTTCATAACAACTCACAAAAGGGATTTAAAGCATGTTCATGACTGCTTGACCAGGTGAGGTCCGTATGCAGAGCTCTAGTAATTTGGTCCACTCGGCGGTGGTGAGTCAGGCGGCTGCGTCAGGCACCGGTGAGGCGGTGGCCTTCAGTGTTCTGCAGCACCTGCTGGGAGCAGGTCCCCATGTCAAGAGGGGCTCCAATACCACTGGCAAACTGGTGCAGGGCGTTGCCAAGGCAACTGCCGACCCCTTTGATGTGAGTAGTCCTGTTACACAAATAGATGGAAAATAATTCAGAATTCAACAAAACCAATCAAGCTTCTTTGCTTTACAGGTGAGTGCTTTCAATGTTAGCTACTCCGACTCTGCCTTGTTTGGCGTCTACACCATTGCCCAAGCAGGAGCTGCCGCCGATGTAAGTACATATCATTGCTGTAATACAGTTCTGTTTCAATGCACATCCAGCTGATTGTTACTGGATGTGAGAGCCGCTAAAGATTCTAAGACTTTTTGCGGGTCTATAGGCCATCAAGGCTGCTCTTGCCGAGGTGAAGGCAGTCGCTGATGGTGGAGTTACAGCTGCTGACCTCACTCAGGCCAAGTAAGTAACTCCTCATTTACAGCCACCGACATGTACAATATCATCAAATTTATATCCATGCTGAGCAGCTGCAATAATAACAACATTCTCTGATTATGCACTCTTTAGTCATACTATAACATTTACTATTTTAACATAACATTACTATTTTTAAACATCACAAAGTTAAACAATGTACATTTTCCCCTAATGTTGTGATTTTCCTGGTGCAGAACATCACTGAAGGCTGCCTTACTGATGTCTCTGGAGACTACCGAAGGTCTGCTGGAGGCCATGGGCACTCAGGCTCTGGCGAGCGGCTCATACCACTCGCCTGAAGAATTCTCCAAAAACATTGACAATGTCTCCCTGACTGACGTGGCCAACGTAAGATCCGTGTTTTCACATGTAGGGGTTCTCTTGGCATATTTGATTTAATCAAAATGCAAGAGAATCTTTTGATGTTCAAACAAACATTTAATCACATCTGATTTCTCAAAACCTTGATTACCCTTGCACAATCTATCCATCCATCTATTTTCTACCACTTGTCCCTCTCTGGGTCTAATTAGATCCAATACATTATATAATATAAATTAATCTTGATAATACTCAGTTTTGATTATATACATATGTTATACAGTATATGTTTGAAAAATGTATATAGATTAAAACAGTTTTATTTGGAACTTAATTGCAGCTTAATAGAGTGGTAACACCTTTTGGAAAAGTAAATTAATTTTTCAACTCCTCCACTAGGTGGCGGGGCTACATTCTAGCAGAGCAGTACCGTATTTTTCGGACTGTAAGTCGCAGTTCTTTTCATAGTTTGGCCGGGGGTGCGACTTATACTCAGGAGCGACTTATGTGTGAAATTATTAACACATTACCGTAAAATATAAAATAATATTATTTAGCTCATTCACGCAAGAGACTAGACGTATAAGATTTCATGGGATTTAGCGATTAGGAGTGACAGATTGTTTGGTAAACGTATAGCATGTTCTATATGTTATAGTTATTTGAATGACTCTTACCATAATATGTTACGTTAACATACCAGGCACGTTCTCAGTTGGTTATTTATGCGTCATATAACGTATACTTATTCAGCCTGTTGTTCACTATTCTTTATTTATTTTAAATTGCTTTTCAAATGTCTATTTTTGGTGTTGGGTTTTATCAAATAAATTTCTACAAAAAATGTGACTTATACTCCAGTGCGACTTATGTTTTTTTCCTTCTTTGTTATGAATTTTCGGCCGGTGCGACTTATACTCCGGGGCGACTTATAGTCCGAAAAATACGGTAATTGATTCATATATAGTAGTAATGAATTAATTAGATTCTAGAATATGGCAAGGACTATTATAAAATATATCTGTAAGCCAATACTTTGTACCCCACTGGTGCATGTCGTGGTCATTTACAAGCACACTTTAGCACTTTTAATATAGATTATTATAGTAATAGTATGTAGTAATGTACCACTGATATTTGAAGTACATTGTATGATGCAGGATGGAGTGGGTCCCATTAAACCGTGCACCTAATGAAGTATCCAGCTGTTGAACATGAAGATTACCTTATTAATTATGGTGTTAATGAATGAGTTATTCAAACTTTTCTTTCCAGGCTGCCAAGAAATTTGTGTCCGGCAAGAAGACCATGGCGTCCAGCGGCAACCTCATCAAAACACCTTTCATTGACGAGATTTAAAGCCTTCCTCTTGACGGCATAACATCATGTTTTCTCCACTGTAACAAAAAGTCACCATTTATCTGCTATGTGTATGAGAGATATTGTATCCATGCACTCTTTGTCACACAATTTAATGTATAGCTGATGTAAAATAATGAATAAAGTCTTATCTGCCTGGTCTGACTGCTTCATCGTCGTGCAACACGTTATTTGATTAACTTGTGTATTATTTGAAGTACTCTTATTATTCTAACGAGGTACTAACGTGTGTTCAGGGCAACTTCCGGTCGCTGTCCAACAAGATCGCGTGATACCTGACATGGCAGGGGCGGCGTTGACATGTGCTCTCGCGAGACTTGGCGGACGGTAAGAAAGCAAGCTTGCTAGATTTGAGTTTGTTTTCGCGAAGACATGACTTCGTCTTTTTGCTGAAAAATATACATTCTCGACGCTCGGCCGAATTTTAAACAGACACGAGAAAGGAAGTTGGTGTGATTGTGCAGTTTTTGTTGCCGTTTTTTCGTGTGTCTGGAGGATAGACCGTTTTGCTCCACGTCAAGTCGACTGCATGAATCCGTTGTCATTTTTGGGTGGTTATATCGGCTAGTAGGTCCACTTTGTCCCTAACCAGCGCCATCTAAACGACCGGCATGACGGTCTACCACGCCAGGGCGGTGATCCCCTCCTCCTCGGCCCGATTTTGGATCGAACACGCTGCGATTCAGAAAACACATTGGGACTTTTAAATGTCTCCTAGAGAAGTCCTCAGCACGGGCTGTGTCCACTGCCATGGATAAACTGACCGTCATATCAGGATGTCTTTTCCTCGCTGCACAAGTCTTCGCCATCGCCAGCATCGCGAACCCAGACTGGATCAGCACCGGAGAGTCCGCTGGTAAGTCTTCTTGCTGCAGAAGTTTACACTGCTTAAAAGTCTTCTTTCAAACCAAACAAGTACATGAAGTTCACATTTTTCAGGTTTTAGTATGTTTTTACGAAACGGTTTAACTGACGGGCTGAAGCAATTTGGTTAAACGCTACACACAAGCCATAGCATTAGGTACACCTTTCAATACATCTAAAGCGATAAAATGCATACAATGCACTTCAACATCTACAGGTGAACATGATTTAAACTTTTGAATGCCTTAACCGTTCAATGTTTCAGTACTTTTTGGACATCTTTCTGACGCCTAGGCATAGCTCAGAGGCCACTTTTCTAAATGGGAAGCTACATACAGTAAGTCTTTATTGATTATTTGTTAGTGTCCTTTTCTTATGAAGACGATTTTAAATATTTATTTGTAATTAACTCAGGGAAATTATTGGTCGCTTCATGAATCAGTGGGCTATAATAAAGAGTGGGGTATTCGTACGCCCCACTTTTTTATTTTTTATTTTGTTTTTCCAAAGCCAACACTTTGATAAAGAAGGTGAGAAACACTAATTTAAGAAAGAACGTGTAGCAAGGTGGTGTCCGTGTGCCTCTGCCATCTACGCCCGTCACTGTCTTTGTGAAAATAATCTTCAATGGAGTATAACTGGTGTTAAATGTTCATTTATCAATATTCTTAGGTAATCAACTTACCGACTTAAAGGGGAACTGCACTTGTTTTGGAATTTTGCCAATCATTCACAATCCGTATGTAAGACAAGAACACGCGTTTTTCTTATTTATGCATTCTAAGTTGAAAAATATGGCAAGTACAAGGTGGCGAACAATGCAGCTAAAGGGAGTACACTACTCCACCCATAAAGCCCTCTAAAAAACATCTAACAACCGCCAACAATACTTCATTTTACTCGTAACCTCAATATTAACCAACTATTAGCAATATTGTTATTATAAGCGCTAAACTATTTTCAGCCGCACTGTGATAACAGATTCATATTGACATACTGAGCCGGTGAGCTGCTGCATCGCCTCGGAGTTGGTGAGACCTAATTCTAGATTATAAATCATGGATACAGCGGATGTGATGTCCTATGCAGACCAGCAATTGGCAACACTGCTCCTACATTTTCTCTTCTTCTGTTCTTTTTGGAGCTTAAACTACCATATTGTCCGGACTTTTGAGTACACCGGCATCTACTTAATTTTAGAAGAAAAATATATTTTCCATATATTAGTCACACCGGACTATAAACCGCACTAATCTATGTTGTGAAATTAGTTATTTACACAGAAAGATTTTGTAAATGTTTATTTACGTATATTAATTGTTTCCAAACGGTGCCTGTCACACAGCAGTAAAACGGCTAATCAAACAAAACAGAAGTCATCATCATGGACCCGCTAGCTGCGGAAGCCAACTCTCCAATCAGCTAAACAAACTGATGTCCCTGGTGACGCTTTGGTAAATTTACGAAACTGGAGCAATACAAAAAGAATCCCATTGCAAGTTAGTAATACTAACACAGACACTCATAAACGTGCTAGCATAGTAGCTAATGCTAATGGCGCTAGCTTGATTACATTTCGATTGCATGAAAACACTCCTACAGACATCAAACATAGGGCGATTTAGTAAGTATGAATAGTTTTGGTTATGTTGAATACTTAAAAACGTTGCTTGGAATGATGAATGAAGAATCCGTATGAGTAGAAACGCTAGGGAATACTAGAAGACGGAACAGCACTTGTACCTCCGGTTTAAAGCACTAAACGGAAAGTAATACTGTAGACGTTCACCCCACATTACCTGCAACTATTTGTTGAATTCAAAACATGTCCAGTAACGACGACAAATCCATGAATTAACTGCTCCGTTGTATAAACCGCAGGGTTCAAAATGTAGGAAAAAAGTAGACTTAGACTTAGACAAACTTTAATGATCCACAAGGGGAATTGTTCAACGCAGTAGCTCAGTTACAATGATGGAAAGGACAATGCAGGTATAAATAGACTAATATAGTGATAAAAAAAATCTAACATATATATACATAATATGTGTACAGAATAATATATATATACAGATATATTATATTATGTAATGTCTATAACATATATACAATATATACCAATGACCATGTACAATATTACAGTATATGTGACAGCAGCAGCATAAAATAGAGAGTAGATCCAGCAGGAAATAGAAAATAGACATTATAAACATTCTAAACAAAGAGAAGTAGCTAACATGTCAGGTGTCAGGTAATAGGCAGATGTCATCTATTGCTGTATGGCGAGTGATTATACAGCTGGATGGAGTGTGGAATGAAGGAGTTCTTGAATCGCACAGTGCGGGAAGGAAGTTGAAGGAGCCTGTTGGAGTATGAGCTCCGCTGTCCCTTAATTGTCAGGTGGAGTGGGTGGGCAGGGTTGTCCATGATGGCGAGCAGTTTTTCCAGTGTCCTCCTGTCCCTCACTGACACAAACGCCTCCAACTGCGTGCCAATAGTTTGGCCGGCTTCCCGGATCAGTTTATCAATCCGGTTTGAGTCCCTTTTGCTGGTGCTGCTCCCCCAACCAACCACAGCAAAGTACAGTGCACTGGCCACAACAGACTGATACAATATCTCCAAAAGCTTGCTGCACACATTAAAGGACCTATGCTTCCTCAGGAAAAGGAGTCTGCTCATGCCCTTCTTGTAAACAGCTTTGCAGTTGTCCTTCCAGTCCAGTCTGCTGTTCAAGTGGACTCCCAGGTACTTGTACTGCTCCACTACTGCCACCTCCCGGCCCTGGATCTTGATGGGCTCCACCGGGGTCACTCTCTTCCTGAAGTCGATGACCAGCTCCTTGGTCTTGTCCACATTAAGGACCAGATGGTTCGCCTGAGACCACTCCAAGTAGCGGCTTATAGTCCGGAATTTACAGTAGTTGATCATCACTCCTGCTGGTTGCAGCCAAGTACTGCACTCCATATTCACCTCACTTGTAGTCAACACACAGGCTTGTTTTCCCCCCATACAGAACTTCTATTCATTTGTTCTTGGTCTCTACTCTCAGGTTAAGAAAGATGCTGATGAGAAAAAAGTGCAACAGCGCTCCGATAAACTCGAGATAATGGGCGGCAAACAAACTCAATTTAAAGCACATTCAAAAGAGATGACCCAGGGGAGCTGCTGAGGTTAAATGGAAATATTTATAGTGCTTTCTTGTAGCTCAGTAGTAATCAAGTGGGATATCTTTAATGTATAATTTATGCATAGCACACATAATCATGTGACATGTTGTATTTGTGGCATCATTTAACTGCAGAACCATTTGATCGGTTTGCGGGCAGAGTCATTATGTGCGCCATATAATAAACAGTAGTGTGAAATAAGTGCCTCTTAAAAAGCCCTTTGTCCCTGTTTAATTAGCTGGATGTGATTACGCGGGGGCAGGAAGTATTGTTTGTGGCTGAGGACTTTTAATGGGGCCTCCTGGGAGGAGGAGGCCTTTCACCTGGAGGATTAAACCCCTTGTGATTGTCGATGATGTCATTTACGTTGGCCACCAGCGCTTCATGGACACCCAGTCGTACCTTTTACGGAACAATACAATTGTGACGCAGATATTTAGTGAGCTTGAAAAAAATATTCCACAATAACACACCATTGAAATAAATGTAGATTTAAAAAATTCTTAGATATTTTTATATACATGCATACACACGTGTGTGTGTGTGTGTGTATGCATACTACACAGATCTCTTGTTGGATTTACTGCGTGAATAAAAATGTATTGCAAAGTTAATCATTAATGTGATGTGTAGTATTATACTGTATTTTATTCTACATATTAAAACAATATTTCTTGTTTTAGAGAAAAGCTGTCTCCCAGCCCAAATATATATATATTTTTTCTTGAATAGGCAGAGGCATATCTGGCCACACGTGAGAGATTTAAACTGCACATTAAGTGCTCTGCGCGCACTACAAACCGTGAGCTAGCAAACTAGCGGGCATGGCGTGGGAGACGCGTGGCCACTCTCCTTTATTTGAGTTTCACAGCCAATGTGTGTTGTGTGTGTGTGTGTGTGTGTGTGTGTCCGAGCAGGTTTAAAAGTCAATCATGGACACCAAGAAGGAATACAGAAAAGCAGCGCAGACACTGAATTGCTTGACAACCCCTGGAAAATATCAAGGAATCATATGATTTATAGGATGTTCATTCAGTTGTTTAATTTTATAGAGAGAAAGCAGGAAACAGACATGACATAACACTATCATTATTTCAAATGGCAATTTCTGCTTTGAGAATATTGAATGCATCATCATAATCCCCTCAGTTCCCCCCAAAAACGGATTAACTCGCTGGACTGTAAAGACAATATAACATACATCCATAAACGTGGATGCATATGCAAAAGTGCAATATATTTATCTGTACAGTAATCTATTTAGATCTGCACCTTATTTTGTAAATGCAAACACTGTGCACCTTATTGCTCTTTTATCCTGCGCTACAACGAGCTAATGCAACGAAATTGCGTTCTTATCTGTACTGTAAAGTTCAAATTTGACTGACAATAAAAGGAAGTCTAAGTCTATAAATCATGAAAATGAATTGTGGTAGTCGGTTATAGTTTCATTTTTAGATCAAGCAGAGTGACAAAATATTGGAATCAGTCAATTCTGAGGAAAAAATAGGGAATCATCCTGTTAATTTTAATCTCCAAAACTAACATCTGCTCCACATTATATCTGTTTATTTAGTCTGCAGTTAAAACGAGTGTTCGTACCTTTGAGAGCTGTTGCACCAGGTGGATCGACATGAATCATAGCTCCGAGGCAAGAGATGACAATTCACACAAAGGAAATTACAAACCTCCTTCAGGAAGGTAAATCATCAAGCAATGTTGCAAAAGATTTTGATTGTTCACAGTCAGCTGTGTCTAAAATCTGGACCAAGTACAAACAACATGGGAAGGTTGTAGAAGGCAAGCAAGACAGAAAGCTTCAAGCAATAAAAGCTAAAAAAAATTCACAGCAAAACAAATGGGTGGAAACAGGACTCACCATCTGTGACAGATCTTTAAAACAGGATTTAAATACAGCAAAGCTAAACAAAAGCCATCAGTAACATCTAAACAGGAACAAATACAGTTCTAATGTGTTAGGAAAAGCAATCGTGGACTGTGGATAACTGTAATCAGTGATGAATCTGCATTGGGCAAGGTGATCTTCTTCTTCCTTTGGATAAAGATGTTGATTAGAGGTGTAACCATTATACAGCTGGCCAACTGACTAAGCTCTCGTCCACAGCTGCCAGACCACAATCCTCATTAGGATGGCGGTATATGGGACAGGATGTTGTGATGTGGTCTGCAGTCTGCTGATGATGCTGCAACTTTTGTTTGGTGCTGTTCCAATGACATTTATAAAGACGACTGCCTGAAGAAAACATGTAAATGTACACAGTCATTGATTGGGCTGCATGTCAGATAATGGCACTGGAGAGAGGGCTGTCATTACCATCCATCCATACTTGCCAACCCTCCCGGATTTTCCAGGAGACTCCCGAAATTCAGCGCCTCTCCCGACAACCTCCCGGAACAAATTTTCTCCCGAAAATCTCCCGATTTTGAGCCGGAGCTGGAGGCCACGCTCCCTCCAGCTCCATGCGACCTGAGTGAGGACTATGGCGTCACATTAGTGCCAAAAATCCGAGCGCATAAAAACTGTTATCGCGCGCTGATTCTCCACTTCGTCCGCGCGCGCGACACCCTTTTGCGCGCGCGTGGTGCCTTTTTGCGCGCGCGCGGTGCCTTTCTGCGCGCTCTCTGTGTACTCCTGGCATCTCTCCTCGCGCTCTCATGTTTTTTTGTTGGAGGCCACGCCCCCTCCAGCTCCATGCAGACCTGAGTGAGGACGGCCTGTTTTCACGTCCGCTTTCCCACAATATAAACAGCGTGCCTGCCCAATCACGTTATAACTGTAGAATGATCGAGGGCGAGTTCTTGGTTTCTTATGTGGGTTTATTGTTAGGCAGTTTCATTAACGTCCTCCCAGCGCAGTAACAACACACAACAACAGCAGTCACATTTTCGTCTACCGTAAAGCAGTTCGTCTGCTGTAAACAGCAATGTTGTGACACTCTTAAACAGAACAATACTGCCATCTACTGTACATGCATATGTGACAATAACATCTAGGGCTTTTAGAGAGTGCAGTGCACAACTGCGCACACAACAAGGAGACGAAGCAGAAGAACGAGGAAGATACAGCCATGGCGATGCCGACGACGAGTAAGATGAAGAAATACGCTTGTAAGTTCCAAGCCGCAGCTGCGATTGGACCTGGATAGCCTCCGGGAAGAAGTAGTGGACTACGAAGTGCTTGGCAGTGAAGATCGTCCTCAGGAAGCAAAGATTGACCGGTTTTGGGCCATGCTAGGGAGAGATGGAACATTCCAGACTCTAGTGCATTTGATGAAAGCACTTTTGTGCGTGCCACACAGCAATGCATCATCAGAGAGGGTGTTCAGCATGGTTAGAAAAATAGTAACAGAGAATAGAACACGGATGGACAATTAAACCCTTAACTCAACAATGAGTAGATGAGTGTTGTGTGTGTGTATATGTGTAAATAAATGAACACTGAAATTCAAGTATTTCTTTTATTTATATATATTTATATATATACAGGTAAAAGCCAGTAAATTAGAATATTTTGAAAAACTTGATTTATTTCAGTAATTGCATTCAAAAGGTGTAACTTGTACATTATATTTATTCATTGCACACAGACTGATGCATTCAAATGTTTATTTCATTTAATTTTGATGATTTGAAGTGGCAACAAATGAAAATCCAAAATTCCGTGTGTCACAAAATTAGAATATTACTTAAAGCTAATACAAAAAAGGGATTTTTAGAAATGTTGGCCAACTGATAAGTATGAAAATGAAAAATATGAGCATGTACAATACTCAATACTTGGTTGGAGCTCCTTTTGCCTCAATTACTGCGTTAATGCGGCGTGGCATGGAGTCGATGAGTTTCTGGCACTGCTCAGGTGTTATGAGAGCCCAGGTTGCTCTGATAGTGGCCTTCAACTCTTCTGCGTTTTTGGGTCTGGCATTCTGCATCTTCCTTTTCACAATACCCCACAGATTTTCTATGGGGCTAAGGTCAGGGGAGTTGGCGGGCCAATTTAGAACAGAAATATCATGGTCCGTAAACCAGGCACGGGTAGATTTTGCGCTGTGTGCAGGCGCCAAGTCCTGTTGGAACTTGAAATCTCCATCTCCATAGAGCAGGTCAGTAGCAGGAAGCATGAAGTGCTCTAAAACTTGCTGGTAGACGGCTGCGTTGACCCTGGATCTCAGGAAACAGAGTGGACCGACACCAGCAGATGACATGGCACCCCAAACCATCACTGATGGTGGAAACTTTACACTAGACTTCAGGCAACGTGGATCCTGTGCCTCTCCTGTCTTCCTCCAGACTCTGGGACCTCGATTTCCAAAGGAAATGCAAAATTTGCATGGTTGGGTGATGGTTTGGGGTGCCATGTCATCTGCTGGTGTCGGTCCACTCTGTTTCCTGAGATCCAGGGTCAACGCAGCCGTCTACCAGCAAGTTTTAGAGCACTTCATGCTTCCTGCTGCTGACCTGCTCTATGGAGATGGACATTTCAAGTTCCAACAGGACTTGGCGCCTGCACACAGCGCAAAATCTACCCGTGCCTGGTTTACAGACCATGGTATTTCTGTTCTAAATTGGCCTGCCAACTCCCCTGACCTTAGCCCCATAGAAAATCTGTGGGGTATTGTGAAAAGGAAGATGCAGAATGCAGACCCAAAAACGCAGAAGAGTTGAAGGCCACTATCAGAGCAACCTGGGCTCTCATAACACCTGAGCAGTGCCAGAAACTCATCGACTCCATGCCACGCCGCATTAACGCAGTAATTGAGGCAAAAGGAGCTCCAACCAAGTGTTGAGTATTGTACATGCTCATATTTTTCATTTTCATACTTTTCAGTTGGCCAACATTTCTAAAAATCCCTTTTTTGTATTAGCCTTAAGTAATATTCTAATTTTGTGACACCCGGAATTTTGGATTTTCATTTGTTGCCACTTCAAATCATCAAAATTAAATGAAATAAACATTTGAATGCATCAGTCTGTGTGCAATGAATAAATATAATGTACAAGTTACACCTTTTGAATGCAATTACTGAAATAAATCAAGTTTTTCAAAATATTCTAATTTACTGGCTTTTACCTGTATATATGAAATACTTGACTTGGTGAATTTTAGCTGTAAATATACTCCTCCCCTCTTAACCACGCTCCCTCAGACTGGAGTGTGTGCTACATGCTTTTCTTGTCGTTTCGTAAAAATCTTGCACTCTTCCTCCCTTTTTAATTACCTCTCGAGGAACTTCGAGGAAACGTTTATCCTTTTCGCGATTTGAACGATTCGTACAGCCAAAAACGACACAACCATAGGGTATTGTTTCTTTGAGAAAGGCTAAATGGCACTTAGTACCCACTGAAAACAAAGCCAGCTTGACCACCACGCGTATTCATTGGGCGGGACATCTTTTTTTAAATTACTCAATCCTTTCAAAAAAAAAAAATAGGTCAATGATCAAACCCAAGTCAAAAGAATGTGAATCTTGTCTGATACCCCTAAACCAACAGCACCTCTTTACCCCTCTTCTATAAAAAGTCACATGCGTGGATGTGTTTGGTCACGTTCTTATTTGTCTATTGAAGACGACACTTCTTCTCTGTCCAGGCTCTCTGACTGTAGGTCTGGTCCGACAGTGCCAGACCATTCATGGGCGAGATCGGACCTGCATCCCCCCTCACATGCCCCCAGAGTGGGTCACCACGCTCTTCTTCATCATCCTGGGTGTCCTCTCGCTGACGGTCACCTGCTGTCTGCTGGTCCTGTCCCACTGGCGCCGCGATGTCATCCGATACGCCCGCTGGATCGCCTTTACCGGACGTAAGTGTCTTCCTCGCTCCTTCAATACATATCTCGGACGAACATATCATGAACAGGGCCTTCCCTCCTTATAGGCAAAACATTTGCTGTGCATAGGGCCCCTGTTTGCATGAATAAATGCATGTAAAATGTCATGTATTGAATGACAGGATGCGTCCTATGAAAATTTACTACAAATGTATTCCCAGCGCCTTCCTGCTCTGTCACTGATAAAAATATGATGACATATTTCTTCCATCCATCCATCCATTTTCTACCGCTTATTCCCTTCGGGGTCGCGGGGGCGCTGGAGCCTATCTCAGCTACAATCGGGCGGAAGGTGGGGTACACCCTGGACAAGTCGCCATCTCATCGCAGGGCCAACACAGATAGACAGACAACATTCACACTCACATTCAGACACATTTCTTCATACAGTCTTATTGTCTCTTGTGGCGCACAGTGTTAGTGCTGAGCTGGTAGCTTGACCAACAAAGATTAAATCCTGTTTGGGGTTATGCCAGAAACATGTGTAACTTTATGCTTTTAATATGTAAATTGGGTTATTCTTTGCACTAAAACCATTAACTATTGAACAGTTTTGTTGTTATTAATTTGTTTAAGTACAAAACATGCATGACCATACTTGCCAACCCTCCCGGATTTTCCGGGAGACTCCCGAAATTCAGCGCCTCTCCCGAAAACCTCCCGGGACAAATTTTCTCCCGAAAAACTCCCGAAATTCAGGCGGACCTGAGTGACGTGTTGACAACACACAACAACAGTGTCTACCGTAAAGCAGTTCGTCTGCCGTAAACAGCAATGTTGTGACACTTTTAAACAGGACAATACTGCCATCTACTGTACATGCATATGTGACCCATCCATAATGTGTCACATTTTTGTGTTGATTTATTTATTTTATTTTGTGGTTTGAATTCGTTTTTGGAGCTGTCATTACACATTTATCAGTATTCACATTGGTCAGTAGGGGGCAGTAGGGCGTTTCTTCCCAATTGAATGCTATCACCTGCAGACCGGAAGCGTCTCGTCATTCTGATGAGCGCGACCAGTCTGTGAACAATTGAAACGTCCTGTGTGCTTTTTCCTCCTGTATAACAGGTTAATTTTGGTGAATCAACTCACTGAATAATATCCATGTGATCTTTATAAGTTTAAGTACACATTCTGATGGTGGAGCCTAACTCTAAAGTGTTTGTGAGTTGTAGTTTGTAAATGAACACTGAAATTCAAGTATTTATTTTATATATATATATATATATATATATATATATATATATATATATATATATAGCTAGAATTCACTGAAAGTCAAGTATTTCTTATATATATATATATATCTTAACCACGCCCCCCGCCCCACCCCCCACCTCCCGAAATCGGAGGTCTCAAGGTTGGCAAGTATGTGCATGACCTATGTATAAAAAACGTCTGACATAAATAAAAAGTCTGAACATTTTTTGTATTGTGGGCAAGGGGCTTTCAAACTAGATTCAGCTGAGGGTCCCAATTTAGGCTGGCCCTCATCATGAATGTAGAAGTCAGTCTAGATTTTTTTTATACTGTTAAGGGTGTTATCAGTACAAGTGTGAGGCAGGCAGCTTGAGTAAAATAAAGAAAAACATTTTTCAGACCTGCTATGGTAATTTCACTTATGTCTAAAGGGGACCTATGATGATTATAATCTACATCTAATTGGATTATATGTATTGGATATCGTGATGGAGTCACTTACTGGAAACTTTGTTTCTTCTTTAGAATATTATTTTACAGGATGACGTTTTGTCACTGTTCATTATAGATTTAGTTTTGCTATATATTTGTTTTCATAAATTCCGAAAGAAGCATAGTATAAGCGTCTGTAGTCTATATTTTGTATAATTGTGTGTTTAAATGCTACAGGGCTAGGAGCCTAGAATATAAAAAGAGGCCTTTGCCGGCATTCAGGGAGTGTTGGGTTGGAGAGAGTGGTTGTTGGGCGCTAGAGAGAATCTGTTTGGCATTTTGTACACTACTACAAGGAAGGTAATAGACATTCAACATTACACAGTAAATGAAGTTCTGTTTATTTTTGTAAATACTTCTGGGTTTGTTTGGACACTTTCACAATTTTTGCGGTTTTCCACCAATTTTTTTCCCCACTGTTGGAGCGCAAGAATAAACAATCATTTTTAAAGGGGAACTGCACTTTTTTCCGAATTTTGCCTATTGTTCATAATCATTATGAAAGCATGACGAAGAATGTATATATTTTTTTTATTGCATTCCAACTCGTAAATAAAAGTCCACTTACAGCGGAGCCAACAAAGGTCCTCTATTCCGCCCATAAAACCCAATAAAAACCATCAAGCATATTTTCTTGTCATCCTGGCCAATTTTGGGTCCTAAATGGCTGTCAAGGTGTAGCAACTTGTTGGACTACCTACTCAGACTTATTCTGTCCAGGTGTGATGCATGAGTTATGATCTAGAATAAATTTACAGGGAGTGAGGAAGCAGCAGACCACTAGACCAGTGTTTTTCAACCACTGTGTGCCGTGGGAAATTATGTAATTTCACCCATTTGGGGTAAAAATATTTTTTGCAAACCAGTAGTTGTATTCCGCAAATAATGTACCGTTGTTGAGTGTTGGTGTTGTCTAGAGCTCGGCAGAGTCACCATGTTATACTCTTCCATATCAGTAGGTGGCAGCAAGTAGCTAATGTCGTAGATGTCGATGTCGGGAACATGGTTTGTCGTGATCACAATATGCAGACGACAGCTTAAACCACAAATAAACCAAAGGCGATTGCCACTAAAAAAAGGCATTGAAGCTTAGAGAAGGTTATGAAAAACGAAACTAAAACTGATCTGGCTGCAAAGTAAACAAAAACAAAATGCTGGACGACAGCAAAGACTTACAGCGTGTGGAGCGCAGACGGCGTCCACGAAGTACTTCCGAACATGACAATTACAATCAACAATGTCCCCACAAAGAGGGATAGCGTCCGCACAACTTGTTTGCTAAAACAAAGCAGGTGCGGGTAATAGCGCTCAAAGGAAGACATGAAACTGCTACAGGAAAATACCAACAAAAAGGAAAAGCCACCAAAATAGGAGCGCAAGACAAGAACTAAATCACTACACACAGGAAAACCCCAAAAACAGTACTTTGAGACAAGAGCTATAGTGACGCATGGTTGGTTATGGTTTCAATTCAGATCCAACAATTGCGAGAACAACTTTTTATTGTCAATATCGGCTGCATTTGTTTAATGTTTTCTGCTGGTGGTGTGCCTCCGGATCTTTTCAATGAAAAAAATGCGCCTTGGCTCAAAAAAGGTTGAAAAACACTGCACTAGACGATGTAAACATAGGGACACGCGGAAGTTATCACAGCGTCGCTATAAATAGTTTGTCTACGTTAGCGCTTAAAATAACAATATCACTATTACTTGGTTAATATTTAAATCACGTAATGTAAATGGAGTATTGTTGGCGTTTTTTTGATCCCTTAAATGAAAACTTCTCTCAGATCACATCTAAAAAAAATCAACGGCTACTTTTTCTTCTCTAGCTCAGAACATCCAGTCAAATCTAACCTCCTCCGACAGTTCTACACCTCCATTATCCAAATCATACTCACCTTCACAATAATTATTTGGTTCGGTAATTTGGATTAAACAATCACGCTAAAAACTACAGCGCATCATGGATAAATCCAGTCATATCACAGGTCAACCCTTCCCTTCATACACACACTGTATCATCACAGCATCACTCAAAGAGCCCCATAAGATCACCTCTGACCCCACACGTTCACTACACCTGTAGTTCACGCTTAAGCCCTCTGGTAGGCGCTACAGATCAATGCCAGCGAAGTCTACAAGGTTCACAAACAAAAACATGTCCATGAGGACACTCAATAGAACTTCAGACTAATTACGTTATACACCTGAATGCCTTTCTGTTGTTTTTGTGTGTTGTATATGTTTATTTGACTGTAACCGTGAGCTATCAAAGCTGTACCGATTGTGAATTCCACCAATTCTTTGCAAGGCCATTATTAAAGATTCTGGTTCTGGGCGAAATAAAGAGGCTTCCATTTTTATTTACAAGTTGGAATGCATTAATGATTGCGAACTATAGGCACAATTCCAAAAAAAGTGCTGTTCCTCTTTAAGCTGTCTGGCTGAGAGCTTGACTTATGTCTAAATAAGTACGCTCTGATGTCACAACGTAGCCAGACTGCAAAATAACACACAAAAAGCTCCAATAAATCAGAACCGCAGCTCCTTAGTGTTCATGCAGCCTCAGATTAAGCTGCTACCACCACCATGCTTGACATCTATTAGTTTAGTACAGTGTGGTAACGTCTTCATTTTTCCAATATCACCCTGCTCTAGTGGTCCTCTTCTGTATGGCCGCTCTCATTTTCCCGATCGGCTTCTACGTGAGTGAGGTGGGAGGACAGCCGTACAAGCTGCCCAACAATACCGGCGTGGGCTCCTCCTATGTGCTCTTTGTGCTGTCCATCTTTTTCACCATCGTGGGCCTGCTGTTCGCCGGGAAGGTGTGCTTACCCGGCTGACGTCTGCTGTCCTCGCTGGAACTCTTTTGTCATCCGGAAGCCGGGAGACGAGGCAAAAGAGGGGAGCAGGAGTCCCATCCGTCCATGTGTTTGGTCAGTGCACACACACACAAACTGGGATTTTTAAAGAAAGTGATGGAAATGCATGGAAGCGAAGACTTACAGCGGAGCCATGCTGGATTGTTAGTTATCTTAAGGAGGAATGACAGATAACCTTTCTCACCCTCTTAACTCAACCTAATTGCAAAGCCCAGATGGACGATGGAGGTCACGGCCTGACCGACAATACAATCTGTAACATAGTCCTTCAAAGAAATGTCACTTTCTTTTCATATTTATTCGCATTTTGTAATGAAAAGGGTCTAATATATTTCAACTGTCCACCCTAAAACGCCTGCTCTATTTATGTGCTTTAGTTGCTCATTTTAATACGCACTATGGTATTGATTGAACCCTTGTGCTTTAATCCTGCAGTCATCTTAAATTCAGAAACAACTGCTGTGTGTGTGTGTGTTGGTCGTATCTGCAACAATGGCACGTCTTCCTTTAGGGTTGCCATGGTAACGTCATCGAATGTGATACTAATATGATTTCCAAGCGAAAGATCCTGTGGCAGAAGGTTCACGCCAAGCATTGCTCCTTAAAGCCCCCAAAAATACTTTCATTAGGCTATTAGGCCATTTGTGGCTTGCAGCTTGTTTTTGTATGGCCCACAACACATTTCGACAAATACAAATAAACAAGAAAGCTACTTTATTTTTTATGATGATTGTTCTATTCTGTTTTAAGTATTGTTGTACATAAATGTACAATGCATATTCATTTTAATGTATTGTCTCTTTACAGAGCCTTTGGTTTGAAGCTGATATGTTTACAATTCCTGTTTGTTGCTAATCCAACTGTTCACATGCACTGTCCCGTCAAAACAAAATACATAACAATAAGGCATAACAATAAGGAGAAAGGTTGAACAATTATTACAGTTAACACCAATATTATGGAGTCATACCTCGGTTATTGCTAACCTAATTGGTTCCGGACACGATACCGATTAACTAATTTCTGCAAAATAGAAATCAGTATATTTAAATCAAACATTTTCATAGTTAGAGCATAAGAAAAAACATGTGAACTTCTAAAACAAATTTTCAACATTATGAGAGCCCTCTAGACACCTTTTACGCTTTTAATCCATTACAGTATCGCTGTCTGAGCCAATTAGTGACCATTGTACTGAACAGCGTGCTCTGAGTAGTTTAGTCTCCATTATTGGCCAATACTATGTAGTTTTGCGATTTTTTTGTTTTGTTTATTTAGACATTGTTATGCTTTAAAAGGTGTAATTTAGGCCAAATATGTTGTAGAATATTCTTTAAAAAATCTATGATTTGATGCCGCAATATTCAAAGATCGAGGGACGACTGTACATGTAAAGCTGAGGCATTAGTGCAGGTTGTCCAAAATGTGGACCAGACGGCCATTTGCAGCCCGCAGCTTTTTTATTGGCCTGCGGCACATTCTAAAAATACTATTTAAAAAGAAAAAAAGAAAGAAAAAAAAAAGAAAGTAGAATAAAAGTATATATTGCATATTTTATGGTTTTGACATAAAAATCTGAGTTTTGACAAAAAGGACATTAAAAAAAACTTTATATGGACAGACCTGGGGTTGGTCTAGAGCAGGGGTCGGCAACCCAAAATGTTGAAAGGGCCATATTGGACCAAAAATACAAAAAAGTAATCTGTCTGGCGCCGCAAAAAAATTAAAGACTTGTAAGTGTTATTATGAAGGCAACACATGATGTAAGTGTCTATATTAGCTTAATTAGCCTACTATCAAAATGACTGTGTCACAGGCTTACACAAATCTTCGTTGACAGAAATGTTGAAATGTAATATTTATTCTACACATTTTCCCAGAGGGTGAGAGAACTCCTGGAAATTACTGTCTTAGAATGGCCAAAGGTATAGATGTGTGTGCCCAAGTTAAAGGAAACGGCAGGCTGTATTCTTCCTTGCAAGCTGGGTAACGTTTGCTGTAGTCCGGAACAACATGGCACACAAACAACTATCAGAAATGCAGCAAATATTATATTACATACAGATAATATGTCATGAGACATGGAAAAATAAACTAAATACACAGAGGACATAAGTCAAGGAAATTAAAGGAACTCAAATATACCTACAAACGAGGCATAATGATGCAATATGTACATAAATAGCATGTTAGCATCGATTAGCTGGCAGTCATGTAGTGACCAAATATGCCTGATTAGCACTCCAACAAGTCAATGACATCAACAAAGCTCACCTTTGTGCATTCACGCACAGTGTAAAACGTTTGGTGGACAAAATGAGACAAAGAAGAAGTGGCATAAAACACGTCTTTCTGTGGCAGCGTCGGAGAAAGTTATACATGTAAACAAACTGTTGAGTCACAGTCCACACAACGGTGAGTTCAAGGACCGTTGAAATTAGTAGGACAAAACGGTGCTCACCAAATACTCTCATCAGTGAAGCATAAACACAAACATATGAAACAGTGGGCTTTCTAACAATTAGGAAGATTTGTGTCGTGTTTGTCCTCCTACAGAAACAATATTACAACAAAAAACAACATTTTCACCCCATTTTTTTTTCCATTTCCATACATTTTTGAAAAAACTCCGTGGAGCCACCAGGGCGCCGCTAAAGAGCCGCACGTGGCTCTAGAGCCGCGGGTTGCTGACCCCCGGTCTAGAGAGATTTAAGTATTGAATACAATTTTTTCTTTATATATGAGTTAATTTGAACATTTTAATGACTGAGACCTTTCTGGCTCCCCGGGACCAAACTTAAAGGGAGCCCTAAATGTTAAAAACATTTATATATTGTAATGGTTTTGAAAAATTTGGACACCCCTGCACTTTTTTTCCCTAAAAGATATATAATGTCTTAGCATATTCACATGAGATTGCTTTAGCTTATTTTAAAAAAATCCTTTCTAAATAACAAAATGGCCCCCTAATACTTTATTTTTTTTTTACTACAATGTCCCTTGTAGAGAATGATTGGACACCCTTAGCATATTTTTACCCGCATTGCATTGGTTCTAACAGGTTAAAAAATAGTGAATATAAAAGTTACTCCCACATCCTTTATGTTTCCTTATAAGTGGACCTCAGGGCTAGAAAATTGGACATAATATTCTGGACTGAAGCGAGTACACGTGGAGGCAGGATTTATCTTCATCTGCTTGTTTATTTGCTTTCCTGTGCTTTGTTTGTGCACACGTGAAAGGAAGGACGTGTCCCTGCTTTGTTTGCATTTGTTACACCGATTATGACAACATACAAAGTGAGGCAAAAGACAAGTCTGCTGTTGCAATGTGGAATTAAGATGCACGAGAGCAAAGTACACTACATGTTTCTTTTCAACACATGTACGTGTTTGTTGGTCCACAAAGAAAATTCTACGAATACAGGCAGGCATATGTTAGGAGTGTAAAAAAAAAAAAATCGATTTTCAAATTAATTGCGATTCTTAATCAATAAAAAAAATCGATTTAATACATATATATATATATATTTTTTTCTCAATCTGTCCGACCCAGCCACTCAGTAAAAATCATATTGTTGATGTAGATGTATTTGCTGTACAGATTTACTTTAGAAAAGAGAATTGTGTGATACTTCTCTTTATGCCTTATTTGTATTTGACTTTATTAAATGTTTTGTAAGCATTTTATTTTTTTTTTAAAACAAAACCAGTTTTCTTTTAAGTCAAATTGATCAGAAGTGTTATCTATTTTATGGAGAAATGTAGTAATCAAAAACCTGGCATCCAATGTTATTAAAAAGTATTGATTTTGAATCGAGATCAATTCTGAATTAAATCGTTTCCCCCAAGAACCAAATCGAATCGTGTGGTGCAAAGATTCATAGCCCTATTATATATACATGATACAATTTTGCAAAAAGGCTAAAAACTAACACTGCTATGTATACTGTCTTTTGACCTATTTCAAGAAAAAGTTTATTAATATCATTATTTAATTTCTTCTTTACAATGCTTTTATGACCGAAAGGACAAGATCACGGATACAAGCGGCCGAAATGAGTTTCCTCCGCCGGGTGGCGGGGCTCTCCCTTAGAGATAGGGTGAGAAGCTCTTCTGCCATCCGGGGGGAGCTAAAAGTAAAGCCGCTGCTCCTCCACATCGAGAGGAACCAGATGAGGTGGTTTGGGCATCTGGTCAGGATGCCACCCGAACGCCTCCCTAGGGAGGTGTTTAGGGCACGTCCGACCGGTAGGAGGCCACGGGGAAGACTCAGGACACGTTGGGTAGACTATGTCTCCCGGCTGGCCTGGGAACGCCTCAGGATCCCCCGGGAAGAGCTGGACGAAGTGGCTGGGGAGAGGAAAGTCTGGGCTTCCCTGCTTAGGCTGCTGCCCCCGCGACCCGACCTCGTATAAGTGGAAGAAGATGGATGGACAATGCTTTTTGCTGCATTATTTTGTTTAACTTGATTTCTATGTGCCACAGGCCAATATAAACAGCACCCCTAGTGTAAGCCAACTGTCACTACACACAAATTGCCACAACATCGAAAGGGAAAAGTGATAAAAAATGGATGGATGGATGTACCCCCAACTGCTTCCTGTACAGCTGTTATTTTTACTGACAAACACACCACAAAATGGCACGGTTATTGGCGCCACCGACACATTTGTTCTATTCTTTCAGCACCAATTCACAACAAAGCTTATCTCAAGAGCTACATCTAAAGTTATTCATATATAACAGTGTTTACAGAAAATATAGTAAGGTTATGATCAATGAAGTTATGGCTGAAAAATCCCTAAATTGTTCACCAAATTAAAAGGTTAGTACAAGAACGACAAAACTCATTCACATTTTTTATTACGTGCAACAAAGATGCTAAAACCATGTTATATGCTAAACTATCTGAACAAAACATCCACAATGTAGCTTTTCGTTATAGGTGATAAAGCAAATGTGTGTAATTTCAAACATATATTACTGATAATTGCATTATTTTAGGTTGAGAGCATTCCGAGGGCAATAAAAATTAGCTGCGGAATGAAACCATCCATTTTGGTGAACATCTGGACAAATACTTTTATGTGCTAGACTTATTTATTGAAAAATGTGCATTTATAAAATAATGCATCAAATCACTTGGCTATAACTACTGAAGATGATTACTAAGCAAAGTATAGCTAACACAAAACAAATGCTGTACATATTTACATACACACCCAATGTCTATTTGCCCATTTTCATCTTGAGAATTTCCGCTTTCACCAATCTTGCAGCCACCTCAAACCTGTCGACGGCCTCGTTACAGTTTTTGCTCTGCATTTGGAGGAAATGAGTGCATCAGACGCCATCACATGTCATGTAAATATTGCTAGGGGATGGAGCAAAACAACATACGATGAGGCGCTTGTGCCTCGCCTGGTGGAGCTTCAAGAACTCGTTCAAAGACAGCTCCTCTACTTTCTTCTTCAGGGTCAAGAAGTGACACGAGGGTGAATGCGATTTGTGCTCTTTCCTGTCAACCAAATAGGGAAAACCATCAGCAAGTGCACATCGGTGCCTTGTATTGGAGGAAAAGTATTAAAACGAGGTATATAATTTTGTTTTTTTAAACACAGAGCAGACTGAATGCAACACATTTACGTCTTAAAACAGCTGTAAACTGCAGTCGGACAGATTTTGTGTGGAATAATCCAATATCTCCCATGAAACAAAGCACTAATCCTAATTTAAAATTGTGAAATATTAATCTTACTGTGGGTCATCGTCCGGCTCCCAGCCCTCCAACTCCTTGAGGCAGAAGAAACACATGGCAGTATCTGGGCTGTTGTCGACGGGCGTGTAAATGAAGCCAGCCTTTGCCATCTGAAAAACATTAACAATTAACATCATTTTGAGCTGTTTTTTCACATTTAGACTTAGACAAACTTTTTTGATCCACAAGGGAAATTGTTCCACACAGTAGCTCAGTTACAAAGGATGGAAAGTAGACTATAGGTATAAAGTAGACTAAAAATGTACCATAGTAGCAATATAAAATATAACCTATGTAATATTTACATATTGTATATACTATATACCGTATTTTTCGGAGTATAAATCGCTCCGGAGTATAAGTCGCACCAGCCGAAAATGCATAATAAAGAAGGAAAACAACATATATAAGTCGCACTGGAGTATAAGTCGCATTTTTGGGGGAAATTTATTTGATAAAACCCAACAGCAAGAATAGACATTTGAAAGGCAATTTAAAATAAATAAAGAATAGTGAACAACGGGCTGAATACGTTATATGACGCATAAATAACCAACTGAGAACGTGCCTGTTATGTTAACGTCACATATTATGGTAAGAGTCATTCAAATAACTATAACATATAGAACATGCTATACGTTTACCAAACAATCTGTCACTCCTAATCGCTAAATTCCATGAAATCTAATACGTCTAGTATCTTACGTGAATGAGCTAATTATTTGATATTTTACGGTAATGTGTTAATAATTTCACACATAAGTCGCTCCTGAGTATAAGTCGCACCCCCGGCCAAACTATGAAAAAAACTGCGACTTATAGTCCGAAAAATACGGTACTGATATATTAATTATATTATTTGTATGATTATATTTTTATATAATATACAACAAATCCCAATTACCATGTACAATATTACAGTCTATGTAACAGCTGCAGCAAAAAAAAGGGCAGCATAAAATAATAGCCTCAATAAATGGAATGTTGTTTTCACAAAACGAAAGTCAAGGCACCTAAATGATCTTTGAGCGGGGGCCATCTTGATACATTTTGGTCATTAAAGATGCAAAAACCAATTCAACGTACATTCGTATATATGCTAAGCTATTTGAAAAACACAGCTTTTGTGACATAAGAGACGAAGCAAATAGTGTTATATCTAATATGAGGCCTCGAAATGAACTGTTTTAGGTCAAGGCAAGTGTTGCCTTAAGGAGGGCTCATATTTTAGGGCACCAAGGCAAGTTAGAAGGGCACCAAGGCAAACATTATTTTCTTTCAAGGCAGCGGCTCCAAAGTATGCATGCTTACATACACAGTTTTTTAAATTCATTATTAATATAAACTTGTCAGCTTTTTGTCATTTAATGATGCCTTTATCTCCATTTTTACCTTTTGATAGAGGGAAGTATTTTTTTATTATCTATTTTTTAAGTTATGTACATCAAATCAAATCAAATCAACTTTATTTATAGAGCACATTTAAAATTTACCACAGGGGTAGCCAAAGTGCTGTACAATGAGCAGGTTAAAAGATAAAACGAGTACCGAGCAAACACAACACAACACAAACAGAACACGATAAAAAATAAATAATTAAAATAGAATTAATAAAAACATAAAAACAGGATCACAGCAGGTGTATTATGGGGCGCCATTGCAGGATGGATATCACTCAGTGTTAAAAGCCATGGAATAAAAGTATGTTTTTAAGAGAGATTTAAAAACAGGAAGAGAGGAGGCTTGTCTAACACTCAGGGGTAGGTCGTTCCAGAGCTTGGGAGCAGCAACGGCGAAAGCTCTGTCACCTCTAAGCTTCAGCCTTGTGTCAGGGACCGTCAACAGCAGCTGATCGGCTGATCTTAAGGATCGGGTGGGGCAGTAAGGCTGAAGGAGGTCGGAGAGATAGGTTGGCGCGAGGTTGTTTAGACATTTAAAAACAAATAAAAGGAGTTTAAAATGTATTCGGTAACGCACAGGGAGCCAGTGAAGGGACGCTAAAATAGGGGTGATGTGCTCACGTCTGCGGGTCTGTGTTAGCAGACGAGCAGCAGAGTTCTGCACGAGCTGCAGGCGGGCGAGGGAGGCCTGGCTAATGCCTACATACAGGGCATTACAATAATCAAGACGAGTCGAGATAAAAGCGTGGATTAATTTCTCAAGATCATGTCTTGATAGAAGCGGTTTCACTTTCGCTATTTGGCGTAATTGATAAAAGCTTTTTTGAACGACGCTGCTGATTTGTTTTTCGAATTTAAAATCTGAGTCAAACTTTACCCCCAGGTTTGTGACAGAGTCGCTGAGATACGGGGTCAGAGTGCCGAGGTCAACGTTGGGGGAGGGAGAGCGACTTGGACCGAACAACATAACTTCTGTTTTATCTTCATTTAGGCTCAGGAAGTTAGCTGAAAGTAGATGTACATGTAGATGCTGTATCGGGACAGATCCATTTAGAGTTTGAGCAGAAATATGTCGTATAGGAATTAAATAAACACGATACAACATTAACAAAATGATGTGTCAAATGTTTTTTTAAAGTAATACCTTTGTGACATGAAAAAAAAAACATGCCGTTTACTTTTTGATATCAAAATAAAACACAAAGCAGTTTGGCTAATGAAGATAAAGTCTAATAAACAAGATGTGTTCTTCTCTAACGCCCCCCTTGTGGTTTAGTACAACCGTTTGGCCAACAACAACAAAAACCAGGAGTGACAGCATGTTTCCTCACCTCATTAACTCTGTCACAGCAGCTGATGGACGCTGTATTGTCAAAATGAAAGCAACATCATATAGTTTTTCTCCTTCACTGTATACTTTTAATGTGGGGACAAGTATCTCCAATATTGTCCACACCTGTCTCCATCTAAACACAGCAGTGCGCTCTTAAACACATGGCGGGAAGCGAGGGAAAATGACGGTAGCGTCCCGGAAGAGTTGGTGCTGCAAGGAATTCTGGTAATGTGTTATGTTGTGTTACGGTGCAAATATTCTCCCGAAATGTGTTTGTCATTGTTGTTTAGGGTGGTCTCACTATACGGCACAGACAGTGTTGGCGTTTACACAGCCACACTTAGTGTGACATGTAGGTCTGTTGATTATGTATACTCCGAGGGGATACCACCATTGTTAGAACACCATTTTTAACAAGCCAAACAACAATAGCGCGTATGTGTCTGACTTCGTGTTGCCTAAAATGCATCAATAAATTTAGGATTTTCGGTATTTTATAAAGGAGATGGTCCGCTAATTATCATTATGCAGTTGACCAGGAAATCCCTTGACAAGTAAAAAGTCAAGGGCGGTCATCTTGCCGCAAATTCGATCCCTGTAATATGCCTCATTGATAATTAATCATTTACATTTTTAGAACATGTTGAGGGGCCTATATAATTTCGCTGCAGGTCAAAAAAAGGCCCCTGTGCCACACTTTGTACACACCTGCTTTAATTCAAAACGCAAAAATATCTGCTTTGTTGTAGTTAACTCATCTCGAGTTAAACACTTGCTTCAACAACACTACTTTGCAACAAAGTGATGCTCTAAACAAAAAGCTGCTACATGTGTCGTGTAATTTTATCTACAGTGTTTACAATTAAAAACGGCCTTATTTTCAATTTGGACTCAAAACTCACGTTTTCCGGTGTGCAAGCGCAGTCTTCGTCAAAAGGCCACCCTTCAAAAGTTTTTAACCTATTCTCCCAAAGGTACATCTTAAATGTGTCGCCTTCGTTTAAAAGCTTCATTTGGGGTTGATTTAAAAGCCGGATAAAAGTTGTAAAAATGGCAAAAAAAACCCCAAGCAAAGCGATTTCAAATAGCTGACAGTTTTCTTGAAAATGTTTTGATTGGATAGTTTTCTTCTTCATGGTTGAGCCACACAAGTGCTTGTGCGGCCTACGCCATCTTGTGGTTGTCTTGCCCAACTGTTGAAGAAAAAAAAAAATCAAAATACTGTATTCTAATAACTAACATTTGATGCAATAAATCAAACTAGAATTCATTGGTACTCAGTTTATTTTATATAGTGATAAACAATATAAATAATTGTATGATGGAAACTCCTAAAGAACGCCACTTCCGCTTCGTAGTCTCGCAACACAAGTGCTTGTGCTGCATACGCCATCGAGTGCTTGATTTGCGTAATCATCATACTATAGTTTAACAGTTAAGTATTTTTAAACAATAAATCAAACTAAAATTCAATATTACGCACTTTCTTTAATCTACTAAGTGTCACGGTATGGGTCGTAATGATCAGACGGTTTATACAAGCATCATGTTTATTCCGACAAGTGTAGCATAGCATTCAATGTGTCACAACAACAAGCGTAACATCCGGTCGGGGACATCCTGTATGCGATATCAAAATAAAGGCATAACAGACAACACCACACTAAGAGACAAAATAAAGACTTGATAGACGGAAATAGACGCAACTACCGCTAAACTGCTATTGGTCAGAATTTCAGGCGCGGGAAACTGTGGTCGTTTCTCTTCCGGTGTAAACAAACATGGAAGGAAGGTGTGTGGTGGAGACGCTGGCAGAGTTTGGTTATTTATCACAGTCGTGTATTCTGAAAGTGGGGTCCTCACTGCGGAATATTGTGTTTCTCAGTACCGGAGACGACGAAGTGTATGTCTTTAACTCCCAGGACAGAAATCTGACGGCGAGTATTAGATTATTTGTTAAATTGTTAGTTATTATGAATTGAATATCCATTCACAAAGGGTTAAAGGTGGAACTCTCCCACAGTTGTTGTGATTAACTGTCTCGAATTGATTGATTTATTTTTGCATTTTACAGGCAATTGTCCACTTTCCGGCTCCTGTAAGTGACTTGACTGTGGATGATGACAAGCAGATCCTCTATGTGGCCTGCTGGAAGGGAGTGTATGGTGTCTCTTTATCACCTTTGCTGTGCAGGTTAGAACTTTTTTTTTTTATAAATTATATAACATTCATGCTACAGCCTATCTCAAAATACATCCATAGATCATAACATTAGATAATACACAATTGTTGAATTGACTGGAGGCATTTCCTCTTCATCCTAAGCAGGGGTTGGCAACCCAAAATGTTGAAAGAGCCATATTGGACCAAAAAATATGTTTAAAAATAAGTTTTATAAAGAAGACAACGCATGATGTGTCTATATTAGCTATATCAATCAATCAATCAATCTTTATTTATATAGCCCTAAATCACAAGTGTCTCAAAGGGCTGCACAAGCCACAACGACATCCTCGGTACAAAGCCCACATACGGGCAAGGAAAAACTCACCCCAGTGGGACGTCGATGTGAATGACTATGAGAAACCTTGGAGAGGACCGCATATGTGGGTAACCCCCCCCCCCTCTAGGGGAGACCGAAAGCAATGGATGTCGAGTGGGTCTGACATAATATTGTGAGAGTCCAGTCCATAGTGGATCCAACATAATAGTAAGAGTCCAGTCCATAGTGGGGCCAGCAGGACACCATCCCGAGCGGAGACGGGTCAGCAGCGCAGAGATGTTCCCAGCCGATGCACAGGCGAGCGGTCCACCCCGGGTCCCGACTCTGGACAGCCAGCACTTCATCCATGGCCACCGGACCTGTGCCCCCCTCCCTCAAGGAAAAGGGGAGCAGAGGAGAAAAGAAAAGAAACGGCAGATCAACTGGTCTAACAGGGGGGCTATTTAAAGGCTAGAGTATACAAATGAGTTTTAAGACGGGACTTAAATGCTTCTACTGAGGTAGCATCTCTAATTGTTACCGGGAGAGCATTCCATAGTACTGGAGCCCGAATAGAAAACGCTCTATAGCCCGCAGACTTTTTTTGGGCTCTGGGAATCACTAATAAGCCGGAGTTCTTTGAACGCAGATTTCTTGCCGGGACATATGGTACAATGCAATCGACAAGATAGGACGGAGCTAGACCGTGTAGTATTTTATACGTAAGTAGTAAAACCTTAAAGTCACATCTTAAGTGCACAGGAAGCCAGTGCAGGTGAGCCAGTATAGGCGTAATATGATCAAACTTTCTTGTTCTTGTCAAAAGTCTAGCAGCCGCATTTTGTACCAACTGTAATTTTTTAATTCTAGACATAGGGAGACCCGAAAATAATACGTTACAGTAGTCGAGACGAGACGTAACGAACGCATGAATAATGATCTCAGCGTCGCTAGTGGATAAAATAGAACGAATTTTAGCGATATTACGGAGATGAAAGAAGGCCGTTTTAGTAACACTCTTAATGTGTGATTCAAACGAGAGGGTTGGGTCGAAGATAATACCCAGATTCTTTACTGATTCGCCTTGTGTAATTGTTTGGTTGTCAAATGTTAAGGTGGTATTATTAAATAAATGTCGGTGTTTAGCAGGACCGATAATCAGCATTTCCGTTTTCTTGGCGTTGAGTTGCAAGAAGTTAGCGGACATCCATTGTTTAATTTCATTAGCTTACTATTAAAGGCTGACGCAAATCTTTGTTGACAGAAATGTTGTTTTTAAATTTTTATTCAACACATTTTTGCAGCATTGGAAATCATTAGTAAAATAGAGGCTTCTCACATAATGAGATACACTCTGGAAATTACTGGCTCAGAATGGCCAAATGTTTAGATGTGTGTGTCCAGGTTAAAAGAAACGACAGGCTGTCTTCTTCTAATGGATTTATTACAATCTTTGCGAGCTGGGTAACATTTGCTGTGGTCTGGAACAACATGGCACACAAACAACACAGAAATGCAGCCAATATTACATACAGATAACGTGTCATGAGACATGCAAATATAAATTAAATACACAGAGGACATAAGTAAAGGAAATTAAGTGAGCTCAAATATACCTAAAAATGAGGCATAGTGATGTACATACAGCTAGCCCATTTAGCATGTTAGCACCGATTAGCTTGCAGTCATGGATTGACCAAATATGCCTGATAAGCACTCCAACAAATCAATAAAATCAACAAAGCTCACCTTTGTGTATTCACGCACAGCATAAAACGTTTGGTGGACTAAATGAGACAAAGAAGGAGTGGCATAAAACACGTTTTTCTGTGGCATCATCGGAGAAAGTTGTTCATGTAAACAAACTACGATGAATTCAAGGATCGCTGAAATTAGTTGGACAAAACAGTGCTTGCCAAATACTCTCATCAGTGAAGCATGTATACTGTAAACAGTGGGATTTCTAACAATTAGGAAGGTTTGTGTCATTATTGTCTTTGTTTTTTTCTATTTTCACACATCTCTGAAAGAGGTCCAAGGAGCCACTAGGGCGGCGCTAAAGAGCCACGGGTTGCTGATCCCTGTCCTATAGGCTTCTTAAGTTTAGGTAACGCATGGCACATAGTAGGGAAGTTTCTTTAGGCACAGTCAGAAGTTCATTTGCATCTTAAAAAAGAAGAGACAGAGATGTCAAAATTCTAAATAGAGAGGATTGATGGTTTAAAAGAGAAGGTTTGCGTCACCACTTGTCTGTTTACAACAAAATCCTGGCATTCCTCCCCTTAATGATTTCTTGAGATGTCATTAATTAGTTGTTTTCCCACAAACTATTGGTATGCAGGACTAAGCCCGGACAGATAACAAATTTTGCTTGACAATATTGTCTCACAAATTATTGTTGATCAACAATATTATAGTCAGCATTATTTTGTTATTTATTTTATGCCACTAACGAGTGGTTTGGCCACAAACTATTGGTATGCAGGACTAGGCTTGGGCCCATCACAAACTTTGGTAGACAATGCATTGTCTTACTAATTATTGCTGATAAACTATGTATTATTGTCTGCATTATTATAAAACCAAATTAAGCACTACCATAATCATAATATAAAATAATAATATTTCAAGTAAGCTTTTCAAACGCAATACAATTTTATTCCTTAGTAGTAATTTTTTTTACCGTTGTATTTGTATGTCAATAACTTTTAGAATTGGATCTATTATTGTCATTCAAGCATTAGTATCAGAGATGTACCGAAACAAAATTACGTTGCAATTTCCAACCACAATAAAATAACATGGATAAAAACACCATACACCAAAATAAATAGAATTCATTTTTGTCCTCTAAATTCTACCCACAGTCCCCCATTATGACAAATGAATATTTTTTTTTAGAGCCTTTTGAAATGTATCAAAAATAAAGACTAAGAAATCGCATGTACGTAAGTATTCACAGCCTTTGCTTAATACTTTGTTGATGCACCTTTGGCAGCAATTACAGCCTCAAGTCTTTTTTAATATGATGTTACAAGCTTGGCATACCTAAATTTGGGCAGTTTCACCCATTTCTATTTGCCCATTCCTCTCTGCAGCACCTCTCAAGCTCCATCAGGTTGAATGGGAGGTGTTGGTGAGCAGCCATTTTCAGATCTCTCCAAAGATGTTCAATCAGATTCAAGTCTGGTCTTTGGCTGGGCCACTGAAGGATATTTATAGAGTTGTCCTGAAGCCATTCATTTGAGATCTTAGCTCTGTGCTTAGGGTCCTTCTCCTGCTGAAAGATGATTTCAAGATTTCAAGAGCACTCAGATGCAGGTTTTCATCCAGGATGTCTCTGTACATTGCTGCATGCATCTTTATCTCTATCCTGACTAGTCTCCCAGGTCCTGCCCCTGAAAAATATCCCACATCAGGATGCTGCCACCACAATGCTTCACTGTAGGGATGGTATTGGCATTCACGCCAAAGAGTTCAATCTTTGTCTCATCAGACCACAGAATGTTGTTTCTCATGGTCTGACAGTCTTTCAGATGCATTTTGGAAAACATTTAACGAAGAAATGGCTTCCGTCTGGCCACTGCGACATACAGGCCTGTTTGGTGGATTGCTGCGGAGATGGTTGTCATTCTAGAAAGTTGTTGTCTCTCCAGATTGGAATACTGTAGCTCTGACAGAGTGACCATCGGGTACTTGGTCACCTCCCTAAGGCCCTTCTTCCCTGATCGCTCAGTTTACAGGGCCGGCCAGCACTAGGAAGAGTCCTGGTGGTTCCAAACTTCTTCCATTTATGGATGATTGAGGCCACTGTGCTTATTGGGACCTTCAAGGCAGCAGATTTTTTTCTGCACCCTTCCTTGGATTTGTGCCTCGAGACAATCCTGTCTCAGAGGTCTACAGACAATTCATTCGACTTCATTCTTAGTTTGTGCTCTGCCGTGCACTGTTAAGTGTGGGACCTTACATACAGACAGGTGTGTACCTTTCCAAATCATGTCCAACCAACTGATCTTACCACAGGTGGACTCCAATTAAGGTGTAGCAACATCTCAAGGATGATCAGTTGAAAAAGTATGCACCAACCTGAGCTTACTTTCGAGCTTAATGGCAAAGGCTGTGAATACTTATGTACACTTTCAAAAATTTCAAAATAAACTTTTTTACAATATCATTATGGGGTATTGTGTGTTGAATTTTGATCACAAAAATCTAATATTTCCATATTTGATCAACATAACAAAATGTGGAAAATGTTAAACACTGTGAATGCTTTCCAGATGGACTGTATATTAGGCGAACTCCCAGCCCCAAAATTTAAAACTGAAGAAACCTTTTGCATACACATATAAATCCATGTGTTTTACTCATTTACAAATGTCTATACCTTTTTAATTTTGTGCTTTGTTAACGTCTATTTTTTTAAGTTGATAATGACATATCCTTCCCTCCCTTAGGGTTCAAAGCTCTGAAGCGTCCTCATGTCCATCTCATGTTAAAGTATCTGGTGAGCATTTTGTTATCAGGGAGGAAGGAGTATCAGCCCTACTTTTGGTCAACTCTGCGCTCTTGAACGTTACCCGCAAAGACCCATCCTGGCTGTTGACACTGTACAAAATAGCAGAGGAGTCAATATTCAGCAGCTATGAAATGTTTGCATCATTCAAAATTCCTGTGGTATCTAACACGGTACCTCACAGCACAGAAGAGTGCAGACGCCCATTGTTGCTTTGTGTCCACTCTGCTAACACCGCTGCACCATCAAGTGGTCTGTCGAGCGGTCACGTCTACCTTGAAGTGGTCCTCTTTAAACTCCTATTCGGGATCGACGCAGCCCTCACCAAGTCTCCGGTTATCTTTTGTGGTCTGCCTGATGGCCGCCTGTGTTTCGTACCTCAGCGAGTCCCTGGATGTCAGCTCAGAGTCCTGCACAGCCTGGAGCAGCTGGTTGTGTTTGTCGGGGCGTCTGCAGGATGTCTGGTGGCGGTGGGGGAGCAAGGCAGAGTGGTGCTGATCACATCCCAGCAAGGACGACCAGAAGAAGGAGGCTTTAGAGCTGCTTTTACTCAAGTGTGTGTCCCTGGGCCTGTGGTGTGTGCCTGCCTGGATGGACAGTCCCTTTACTACAGCACTGGGTCCGACCTGCTGGTGCTGGATCTACCACTGAGATCCACTGAAGGATCAAAGCCAGTCAAAGGGGAGGCGAAATCCAGTAATAAGCAAGCTGGTGCCTTTCAGAACCCCACCAGTTTAAATGTGTGTCGGGTCAGCACCTTGGTGCAACATGCAAGCGACAATGCAGGTAAAATAACTCCATCTATATTACTATTTGTTTCTAACTAGTAGTAATTACTGTATTTTTTGAAGTATAAGTCGCTCCGGAGTATAAGTCGCACCGGCCGAAAATGCATAATAAAGAAGGAAAAAAAACATATAAGTCGCACCGGAGAATAAGTCGCATTTTTTGGGGAATTTTTTTTGATAAAACCCAACACCAAGAATAGACATTTGAAAGGCAATTTAAAATAAATAAAGAATAGTGAACAGCGCCCCCCGCGACCCCAAAGGGAATAAGCGGTAAAAAATGGATGGATGGAACAACAGGCTGAATAAGTGTACGTTATATGAGGCATAAATAACCAACTGAGAACGTGCCTGGTATGTTAACGTAACATATTATGGTAAGAGTCATTCAAATAACTATAACATATAGAACATGCTACACGTTTACCAAACAATCTGTCACTCCTGATCGCTAAATCCCATGAAATCGTATACGTCTAGTCTCTTACGTGAATGAGCTAAATAATATTATTTGATATTTCACGGTAATGTGTTAATAATTTCACACATAAGTCGCTCCTGAGTATAAGTCGCACCCCCGGCCAAACTATGAAAAAAACTGCGACTTATAGTCCGAAAAATACGGTAGGTGTAAGGCAATGTTGAATATCTATTTTAAGTATATATATGTTTGTGTATCTGTCTTAACTGAGGAACCTGTCCTTCACCCACTAGACAAAGCTCAGCTGCTGGGGCTGTCGTTTAGGGGACAGCTCCAGAGGATTAGTTTACCTGTGAGGGGACAGGACGCAGCATCGTCCAATCTTCCCTCAATACATGTTGGCCGCAGCATCAGAGATGTCCTGGCGGCTATAGGAGACATTTATGAAAGGTATGTCTGCTCTGCTGTGCTGTTTTACATCCAAGCAGGTAAGGTGTACTCAGACAATAAGGTCAAAGTTCACGACCAATGAGATAAAAACTCAGTTCAAAGCAAGCCCTATTGACCCATACCACATACTAAAGCCATTGATAGAAGTTGACTGCTAAATACTTTACAGTATTATCCTCCAACAGCCCCAAGTGTGTTACCAAGTATGGTGGACACTATAGTAACTTGCAAGGTGCTTAACCTTTTTACAGTTTTATTCAATAAAAAGTATTAAAGTTTACTAGTAATAAGTAGAAATGTACATCTGAATCACTTAAATAATGGGTGGTCCAAAGTGCGGCTCCGTGCTCATCTTTTTTTGGCCTATTGTAAAAATAAGACTAAACAAAAAAATAGAGCAAAAGGCCACAATGTTAAGAGAAAAAGCTGAAATATTAAAATAAAGAATATATATCCTTTGATTTTATGTATGCAACCCTTGGGGGGAAAAGTTTGGACAGCTCTGTCTTAATTAGGGGTGACCCAATCCGACATTAATATTGGTCCGATATCAGCAAACAGTATCAAATAATATTAACTTGCATCTAAAATTTCCGATATACTGTACAGATACAAGAAGTCCTGCAGTGTGTTTACTTGTGCACATCTGGACAGCCAGTTAACATCTAACAGTGTTCCAATTGGCACATAAGGTTGGTATTTTATTTTATTTTAGTGAAGTCATTTACAAAACATGGTAGGCTTTAGGCTACTAGGGGCTAGCAGCTACACAACAGCTAAGCACACCATAGCAAACAAGCTAGACATACATAATAAGTGTCCTTAATTGAACAATATTGCAGTCTAAAAACACCACATTTGTGAATATAAATAAGTATCAAATAATTATAGTTGCTAATTAATAACAGATACAAAGTCTCCAAGGCAGAATCCTATTAGAAAGTATCCAGTAACAATCGTGTCTGCATCATTACTTTGTCATTAGCTTAATTTAATGAATTATTGTGGCCACTACATGTCGCTAAAAACAAATTAACACTTGACTTAAAAAAATGTCTGTCATAAGCTTAGTGTTTTAATACCTACAATTGTTCTCTGAGTAATTTCACTTGATCAAACCTTTTCTAACATTCCACACTACAAAATAATAAAACCATGTACTATGATTCGTGCTGAATGGCCGATACTCAAGGCTCCAATATCCGTATTGTATCTGAAGTGAAACAATTATATTGGAACAGCCCTAGTCATATTCAATGATTGGAAATTAAATGTGTGAAGTTATTGTTGTTAAATGAGGTTTTGAAGCAATTGAGTGTACTACTTGTCTGCCACCAGCAGAGGTGCTGTTTTCAATTTAAACCCTGATTATATTTGATTAGATAATATTCCATCCATCTTCTTCCGCTTATCCGAGGTCGGGTCGCGGGGGCAGCAGCCTAAGTAGGGAAGCCCAGACTTCCCTCTCCCCAGCCACTTCGTAATTGTTTCATTTGAAAACCATCATATTTAAAAGCAAACCTGTACAAATGGTGTCATTGACTAAATAATAACAGACCTTCACTCTTTTACTTTTAGATCATCTGTGTTAAAAGCTGCAATCAAATCTAAGAACCAAACCATGCTGCAACTGAATCAGGTGCTCAACATCAGCTTCTTATTGAACGGCGGAGCAGATTGCCAGGAGAAACCCATTCGTTGTCACGCCACCACAAGTTGGAGCACGATGCTTCAGAAAGACTCCCTGAACTTGAAGTGCATCCTAGAGAATGGAAGTTGTTATGATCTTGAGCAAGGATGGACTCTAAACATCACTGTGTCGCCTTTGTGTCGCTCCCAAGGAGGCGAAGGCTGCTCCTCCCATTTTTCATTCCCATTTCATAATCTCCCCCCGAGGGGGAAAGTGGACTTTTCCCTGCCGTTAGCTTCTGCAGGAGAGTCCTCTTACCCCATAACGCTTTTTTGCTCGCTCACCTTCCCCTTCTCGGTTCTCCTCAGAGAAGAAGCAGTCTCAGGCCTGCCTGATGGCGGTCTTATCAGTTTGCCGTTGAACACGTTGACTGTGGATTGGTTGCACGCCCTGCAGGTGAAGAGTCCTGCAGACGCTGCGTCTCAACATTGCAACATTGACACCATTCAAGCTTTTCTGAAATCACGCCTCAGTGGAGAAGGAGGAGGGGATGCGGGCAACGTGCAGCACTCAGCAAGCATCAAGGTGTCATCAGAGTTACTAAGGGACACGTTGATGCTGAGACCACCCTCAAATGTGGGCTTGTCCCTGCTGCAATGGCTCCTGTGTGAACGTCACAAAGGGGTAAAGGTGCAAGGAGACAAGGTGGTCCTCAACAACTCGGTGGTCTGTGCTCGAGCCCCAAATGGACATATCATAAAGCTGACAGCAAAAGAGGTAAATGCTATTATTTTGTTATCAAAGTGACAGTGTCTGTAATGGCTCTCTTACACAGGAGAGCGCGGGGACGGAGGAGGAGTCTCTGGCAATTGTAGAGGTTAAAGTTGAGAGCTCCTCCATGGCAGCTGTGTGTGGAATGCATCATGCCGTCCTGCACAGAATACAGGTACAAACACACTTCTGTTGTATGCTAATAACGCATTTCCAAACATGCCTATGTGGCTTCTTTTTAATACTGTAAAGGTATGGAAATACGTTTTAGACCCTTTTTTGTTTTTAAATACTATCATAACATGTAAGGTAAGTATGGACACCATATTTACTCAAATATATTTTTCCGAGGTTGAGCGATTTTTTAAAACTCAGCCAGAAGAGGGCGACAAATGACTTCTACCCAGTCTGAGCTTTTCTTCCCGTCACTCACACATTGTCTTATGTTTTGGTCAGTACACAAATGAACACTAACTAATTTCATATGGACCAAAGAACCACTTTTTGAGGTACTGCGCATTAGGGTTGCGTGACATAGACAACATAAGATGTAAATAATATTAATTTGGCATACGATAGAGCTTTTAATACTATCGTTATATTGTATGTTGATGACACATTCTAGTGGTGTTTTGCAAATTTGACAGCGACAAGCGAACAAAGGTGTGGACTGTAGCCTCCTCGCTGGCAAACTAGCAGCTAATGTCCATCCAGTAAATCACTAATCTTCGCATCCTTGGCGGCAAAAAAAACTGTTTCTTACAAGTAAGATTATCACTTGAGGACGAGAGAACAAGGAATAGCTAAACATGCTACACTACATACCTTAGGAGGATAAAGAAAATAATATCCAACCGCTGAACTCAAGCTCTTAAATGTAAACGAGGGTGGATGAATCAATACAAATATTGACAGTAACGATACCAAGTATACTCTAGTATCAGTACATGATCAATAATACAGTGATTAGATTGATATTTTATATTATCACAAAGTCTTTTTCTGGTCGTTTTTGGTATTGTTTACAACTAAGTCCCTGGACACAGAAGGACTTTAAAGGGGACCTATTATGCAAAACCAACTTTTCTTACCTATTGGTACCTGTTTTTTGTGTATTTAGTATCTGCATAAGTCCCAAAAAATGTAAATTAAACAATCCTCGTTTGGTTCATTGCTTTATCATGAATAAGTTGAGAATCGTAACGATGCCTTTTTGATTTACTGAGGTCTACTATGTTTAGTAACTTTACCAGTGGCAGTAGCTAGACGAAGGTGGTGGTGCATAACTGGCAACCTGGATGTGACACACTCACTGACTTTCTAATTGGTCAAATGGTGGAGAGTGGGGCATCGAAATGAAAACAATAACAAGATTTCGGGGCTGTAAATCTAATTTTGAAATGAGCATATCCCGCCTGAACTACCGTTATCTGTTTTAAAGGTATTGAAAAATAACATTATTTATTAATGCCTTTTAACATATCAGGGCCATTTAATGATGACTTGACATTAAATTAATACACCTTTAAATCAGAGCCAATAATAAGAAATATTTTAAATATGTAATTTATATTGTTACACTGCCTTGCTGGGTTTGTGTCTGATTAAATGTAATCATTCAATGTTAATGAAAAATGTAAGTCACAGTATCAGCATTTAGTTTGGCCGATAAAACCCCTGTATCTGCTTGGTACTGCATCAATACCCACATTTGTAGTATTACCCAAAAGCAGTGTAAAGTATCTAATCAACAAAAGAATAAGTACTTATTACATTTTAACAGAAGTGTAGATTTATCTTTGATTGATTATAAAAGCAACAAAGTGGATGGAATAATTAAAGTAGTTGAGTTAATGTTATAATTGGAAAAAAGTTATGAAAAAGATGTAACCTTTATTTTATGTTTATGTTGCTAAAACATGAGATTTAATGACAGGCTGTTTCTTTAAGAGGCCGCTTCTCTTGAGCACCTCAGGTGCAGATACTCTTGTTGACTAGTTAGTTGGGAACCATGCCGTAGTGTTTTGCTTTGCACAAAAACTTATTTAGATTACCTCTGTTTGGAAGATACAGTTCAGTAAAATAAGTTTAATTTTCTTTGCATCAGAGTCCTGTGGAAGTTTTTGCAGTTCACGTCGCACACACGTGTAAACCAAGGCACCTTTTAATCTCATCCTCCACAAACATGTTACAGCAGAGAGTAACCAGCTATTGACAATAAATTAGTAAGTAGATTAATAATAGTTTTGAGAAAATAATACAACCGTAAATGAAGCAATAAGTTACTGCATGAGTTGGCAGCCAAACTAGGAGAGTTTGTAACCCTTTTTGAAATGGTTCTATTATCATTTACATACCGAATAATACTGTATATCATGATATACTGTATATCATTTTCGTAGGAGGCTGCTTATTTATTGCAATATACCTTTTAGTCCTTGTCGCCCAGCCTTACTACTGTACACCCACACTATAGCTTGAATTTACATGACGTCACCCCTACGGCTCATTAAATATGCATGGTGGTGGTCAAGCTAGCGTCTGTTCTCAATGGGTACTAGACCCCATTTAGCCTTTCTCGAACAAAAATGCCGTACGCTTGCGTTGTTTTTGGCTTTACGAGCCATTCAAATGACAAAAAGAATAACACTTTCTTCAGACTTTCTTGAGAGGTAATCAAGAAGGGCATAAGAGTGCAAGATTTTACAAAATACAACGAGAAAAGTGGCACGCACTCCAGTCCAAGGGAGCAGTGTCGAAGAACGCACACGTTTGCAGTGATCACTTTGTTAAAGGTTTGTTTGTTATACTTTGACAGTATTTCCCATTTAAGTTTTTCGTAAAGCACCAATCGGCAAGTCTAAATAAAAGAAAGCTAATGTGAGCAAAACCTAAAAGTTAAGTTTTTACCAAAGGCACCAATCATAAATGAAGCTTTTAGCACATACACAACGTTGAGATCTAGAGGTATATTTTGATAAAGACGGGGAAAAACATGTGTACTCATAAACAGCGCGTGCAACAAACGACTGTAGATGCGAAGTTAAATCATGAAATGCAACCTTACTCGAACAAAAACAATGCATATTTATCCGGGGGAGTCTTGATACAAATTTGCTTGACCCAGCCACACACAAAGAAGTTGTAGGCCTCCATGCTTTTCTAGTTTTTCATCTGTTTTGTCGTGAAGAATGACTTCGAGAGCACAAGATAGTTTGATATGTCTGGGAACGCCACGGATGGATTATCCTTGATATACCTCGAAAAATCTTTTTTTTAATTAAGTATAGATCTATTCCATTTCATAGTTATATTTTTTTGCTCTTATCTGCTTTTTGTAGGAAGATCTAGGCCCCTTGCGTACTAAGATAGTTCTGTACAACAGCCATCTTGGTTCGGTTGACCACCACTGTTTTTCACTTCCTGGAAGAAGTCGCATGATGTAACGCAAGCATCCATCCATCCATCCATTTTCTTCCGCTTATCCGAGGTCGGGTCGCAGGGGCAGCAGCCTAATTAGACCAATCATGCTGACTGTTGATTATAATTTAAAGTTAGTCAATAGTAATATATTCATAGTAGTCAATAAAGTAACCAAAATATTACAAACACCATCTACTTCCACTGCATACTACAATTACATTAATAAACATATTTCCTAGCAAATATTTCTGGGATTAAACACTGCTTGTGCTTTGACGCAGAGTTTGTTGCAGAGAGCCCCTGAAAAGTCTTCCACTGTCCAGATGCAGAGTTTGTGCGTGAGACAAGCACTACTGCGGGCTGAGGTAAGACTTGCACTGATACAATATCTCATATTAGTGAGTGCACTGCTCTCAACCATTATTTTTTTTAACAGTATATCTTCTCAAGCAACAATGTTATAGATATGAAACTTGGATATACTTAAGAGCAGTCAGTGTTCATCTTGTGTGCCATTCATATTTATGATCCACTGAAAATGATTTAACAAGAAGCATTTGTGGCTTTCTAAATGTAATTTATTGTTTTGTTTATGTCAGACACTGTTGCAGCAGGTCCAGCAAAGTCGAATCTCGAGCAGCTTCAGTGGGGGCGTGTCCACAGCCCAGGTGACATCATCTCTTCTCAGTGCTTATCAAGAACTCAGAGACAATCCTCTATTTATTATTTAATATCCATGCAAGCACAGCTAACTTTTACATGTACAAGAATGTGAGGCATGACTTTTCGTGCGACGTGAAAAGAACACTTCGTCTTCATTATGTCATCCATTATTTTTCATTTTATGTTGACTTTGTACACAAAGTATGTATACAGAATCTTATAAGTGAAAGTATTTTCATTAAAATTAAGCAAAAATATAAACAAAGTTATATTTATACTACAGCTGTCAAAATCACTGTGTTAATGTAGATTAATTATGCATTAGTATACAAATAACATTTTTAACACAATTATGTATATTAAAAATGAATAATAATCAAAATTAATCCGCAGCAACCCTGTGATTCTTGTACATTGTTTTTTTTACAAAACTACACTATATTTCACCATAATTTAAAAGCACGTAATACATATTTGTTGTTTGTAAAAGCTGTTATTAAGTAAACAAAGGACCCGCACGAGTATTTTAAGTGAGATTTTCTTTTTTATTTTGCATTTGTCCAATAGAGGGCAGCAGATTACTTTAAAATCCATGTCCCTGGCCTGACAATTCAGCAACCCCACTGGGATTATCTGTAATTTTCTCTAAATCTAACACAATATTCAACAATTTATTAAGCAACAACAACATGTTGGATAGTTTTGTAAGTTTTTATGAACAATTTTCTTTCTCTTTTCATCCCACCCAAAACATATTTACTTTTACATCCATTGGTTCATTTTACAGAATTTGGATGGAATACTAGAAGAACAGTAAAAAAAACATGACATTTATTGCAATCTGCAATGACCTCTTAATGCTAGACCTCATGCAGCTAATGTTGATTGTGGTAGAACATACAGGATTTTACACAAAGTACATTGCACACATTAAAAGAGAAAAGCAGACCATTTTTGCTCTTACCTGAATTAAGATTATTGTACTTAAATTATCACAGAACACTGTTAATTCATAATACTGATGAAAGTAGTCAAACCGGGATTCCCAACCACTGTGCCGCGGCACACCTAATTATCCAAATTAACTGAATTGCTCTGAAAATGATTTTCTATTGATCATAAAAACATTGTCTTTGTTCATCTATTGATGATAACGATGTGCATCATTAATGTGCAGAACAATTCAATTATATTTGGTGGTGTGCCGTGAGATTTTTAAAATGTAAAACACTTGCTAAACTACAGCTCGTGGATTGAACTTTACCCGCAGAATGTGTCCGCACAATTGGAACAAACAAAACTGATACCAGTCTTATGATAAATGAAGAAAATAATAAATGAGAGTAAGCAAAATGAGCTGCTATGTTTGTATTCCAAACATGTAGTGGACATATTCCAGTCTATTAGTTTGTCTATGCAGTCGGTAGAAACATGATCTCATCAGCTAATAAACTCCCTGTACTACACTAATGAGTGACCACGTCTAAAAGGTGACAATGTCTTTCTCAAATGACACTATTACTTGCCTTGAATGGCAGGTATTTTACCAAAGCACCACTTTGTTCACTACAAGAAGAAAGGTAAGGAGAAATATAATAATCTCTGCCTTAAATAGGACAAGCATTTGAATAACAATCAAATTCATTGCAGTAAAAGCTTCCTTCATTGCTGATCTTCCACCTCAAAGTTTGCGATAGGGATAGAGAGCATCTCCATGACAGCAGCAAGGTCCCAGGTATGTTTTGTTGTTGTTGTTGTTGCATTAATACTCCCACAAAGCTGAGCTGCTCAGGTTAAGTCCGTCCGCTTTAAGCGTGCCTCCCTGGTCTCCACGCAGATATTGTCCGTTCTTGCCACGGATGGCGAGACGGCCTCGTTCCAGGAGCTCCAGACTGAAATCCTCTGGGACTTCACCATCAGAACACACCAGCCCGGTACTGTTGACGTACCAGAAGCGACCTGTCACACCTGTGGGGTAAACGCACCCAGTGACACATTGTACAAATGACCCTAAACTTCACTTACACACATTTTGTACATGCATGTATTTTAGCTGGACAGTTATGATATTATATAACTTTTGCATGTAAATGCAGATGCAAAATTATTTTATTGGATCTTATATTTTGTGCGTATGTAGTAATATGCAGCTAGTTGACCATGTATGCAACTTATTCCACTCCAACCAGCCGTGGAAGGAGGAGGGGCATTTTCTGTTGCTGTTCCCACAAAATTATAAACATAGAATAGCATGGAAAATGAAGCATTATTTTTGCCTTTACTGTACTGAACCGCTTTTCCACAAAAAAGCAGCAAAGTGGAAGAATAAACATAGTTCTGACTCGTGTTTCCCCTGCTGGGTGTGTTTGCGGCATAGCAATCCATTCAACTAAGACTAGGAACAGAGTAGCTTTTATTGAGAAAAATCAATGATTTGTTATCTTTGGAGGACAAACATGACACTTAATTAAAATGATTCCTTAGCATTTTACTAAATTTGATCAGTTATGTCAGGGGTGCTCAAACATTTTCCTCTGAAGCGCCATTTCAATATTTAGAATTTAGTTTAAAAATGTTTTAAACCGCTCCAATATGCTAAGAAGTTATTTATATTTAAAGAAAGAAAAAGCCTTCATGTCAGCTTTGTTTTGTTAGCATCAACTTTTTATTTTTATTTGTGCGTAATTGTGTATCTGAAGAATGTGTTAACATGCCAAAATGACCCCTTGGCCTCGGAGCTATTGGTAAAATAAAATGGTCAATTCATTGTTTAAAAAAAATATTAATATAATAAAATTAAAAAAAAAAAGTATATCAAATACTGTGCATCCGGAAAGTATTCACAGCGCTGAAATTTTTCCCACATTTTCTTATGTTACAGCCTTATGCCAAAATGGAATGTATTCATTTACGTCCTCAACATTTTACATGCAATACCCCATAATGACATTGTGTAAACGTTTTTGTTTTTTTAAATATTAAAAACTAAGAAATCACATGTACATAAGTATTCACACCATTTGCCATTAAGCTCAAAAGTGAGCTCAGGGGCATCCTGTTTCAAATGATAATCTTTGAGATGTTCTTTCATTTAGTTGAAGTCCACCTGTGATACATTCCGTTAGTTGGATATGATGTGGAAAGGCACACACCTGTCTATATGTAAGGTGACGTCCCACACTTAACAGTGCATGGCAGAGCACAAACCAATGGTGAAGTCAAAAGAATTGTCTGTAGACCTCTGAGACAGGATTGTCTCGAGGCGCAAATCTGGGGAAGGGTACAGAAAAATATCTGCTGCCTCTAAAGTCCCAATGAGCACAGTGGCCTCCATCATTCGTAAATAGAAGAAGTTTGGAACCACCAGGACTCTTCCAAGAGTGGCCGTCTAAACTGAGCGATCGGGGGAGAAGGGCCCTCGTCAGGGAGGTGACCAAGAACCCGATGGTCACTCTGTCAGAGCTATAGCATTCCTCTGTGGAGAGAGGAGAATCAGGCCTGTGTGTTAAAGTGGCCAAACGGAAGCCATTCCATTGTAAAAGTTTTCTAAAATGCACCTGAAAGACTGTCAGACCATGAGAAACAACATTCTCTGGTCTGATGAGACAAAGATTGAACTCGTTGGCGTGAATTCCAGGCGTCCCTACAGTGAAACATGGTGTGGCAGCATCATACTGTGGGGATGTTTTTTAGCAACAGGGAGACTATTCATGATAAAGAGAAAGACGAATGCAGCAACGTACAGAGACATCCTGGATAAAAACCGCTCCTATCAAAAGGAATGGTTTTAGGACTCTGTAAATGTCCTTGAATGCCTAGCCAGAGCCAAGACTTGAATCCGATTGAACATCTCTGTAGAGATCTGAAAATGGCTGCGCACCGACATAAATACATAAATTGACCAAAATATTATTATGGCCATCCCAGCGGTCGACCAATCAACAGGCTACAGTTTGTGTAGCTCCACCATTTAGGTACTGTAGCATAGCTGGAAGTACCCAAATACAGGGTACTGAAACGGAATTTCCGCGGGGCATATAAAAGCATTAAAAGTCATAACATGGATTTACCAAAATCAAGGCCTTAAATGGCATTAAAACGCATTAAATACAATGTCCAGAGGCATTAAAACATATTTATACAATTGTAGGACTGGGCCAGTAGTCAGTAAGTCGATCAATCGAATGGTAAATGAAAATGAACTCAATAACTTTGCCGTTATTGATACATTGCTACATCTGTCTGTGTGGTTTTTTTCTGTCTGCGACTTTCAAACTGGATACAAAAGGTCTTGTAAGGACGGTTGGAGAATGTAAAAAGCGCTGCCTCCATTCGGCAAAAAAACAATTATTTTTAGATGATGCTACATATGTACAAAATAAACCACATGATGTTAGTACGTCAGTCAAGGAAAATTATCAAATTACATAAATAACATACTGTAATTTGATTTTGATATAATTTTTTTTATCATGATAGATTGAAAATTAACACCAATGACTTGACTGATGAACATTATCACATCATTTATTCAGAAAATTTAAATAACGACCATTAAAGATAGAATGCTATTAACCGCAGCATGTAAGTGTAAAAAAAACCTAACGACATTACGATTTGTACATTTTCAGAATGTGCTTGTTCTATTTTTAAACAAAGAAAACAATCTGAAGGTGTCTTTATTTTTAAGTTATCGTGCCGTGATTTTACCCGTTCGGCCCACTTGGGAGTAGATTTTTTCCCATGTGGCCCCCGATCTAAAATTATTTTGACACCCCTGCACTAGATAGTAACAGTTAAACTATTCAATGTTATAATTGTCAAATGCTTAAAATGTTGTCAATACAGACAGTTGTAAGCATTTGACTACCGGTATATACTATATATTAACTATCTGCAATAGGACATGGCATTACATTATTTTTAAGTGGCATTAAAAAGAAGCGTGAAATTAGATTCGCTTATACCTGTAGAAACACTGAAATGTGATACTGTAATTTGCACAATGTAAACACAAGCATTTGCATAACATACACTTTTAGCAATAAATGTTTACTTTTACACAGTTAAGCATTTTTGCTAGTTCGGAAGAGCGGTGAAAGCAGACTGCATGTTTTGGAGCTTGATTTATTTGTGTCCTTAAAAATGAAGCATTAAACAGTATCCATCCTGTTTTAGAGGGTGTGTGGTGTGCTGACCTTTAATATGGTAGGCACCATTGCTGAATTGCAAGCTGAAAATGTCATAAACAGATCTGCTGGCATCCAAAGTGTTGGAGTTCTTGTGGTGGCAGATGAAACCATTCTCCCCTCTCAGGATCAACATGGGCCGGTTGATCAGTTTCACACTGAGCTGTTCATCCTCACCTGACAAAAGATGTCAGCATCTTTTATAAAGACAAATACATTTGAGGCAAGGGAAATAAAGTGACAAACTATCTCACCTATGGAGTCACTGACAGCTAATAACTGTCCATTCTTTTTGGTGCAAATGTATTTTCCATTGTTGGCCTTTATCGCCATCTTGTGACCAAGCCACTCCATTGCAAACATTGTGTTTGCTGAACTGCATTTAGAAATAAAATGTAAAAGACTAGATGTTACGTATAATCTTGTAAAATATAACCAGAACAGAATAATGCCTCAACATAGAAAGGCACGGCTGAATGAAGACATGTGAGGTTGACATTTAAGATAATGACCAGCCTGGACCAGGAGGAATGAGACCATGATCACTCACACTTCTGTAGCCGTAGTCTGGATGCCTCCGTGGGCCACCAGGCTCCAGTAGTTCCCTTGGCTGGTGCGAAATATGCACTCCCTGCTTTCCTTGTCCATTTCCATTTGAAACATCTCCATGTCTGTCTCATTTTCCTGGTTGGCAGAGAGGCTCACTCCTAAGACAGGAAGAGTCCATCCTCATTGACACTTTTTGATACAAGCTGCTACATAATGAGATCCAACTCAACAGTTCTGCCTTGACAAAGCCGCTCATTTTCATTACCATCTGCTAAGAGGTTCTGTTTTCAGTACTCATAATTATCCATTCCATCGCAACCTTGTGAAGGATGGGAGCAAAGGCCAAGGAAGAACCACTTCATTTTTGTAAACGCTGCAGGATATTTTTGAAACTTTCTTTAATTTACCAATGAATAATGCATGAATTGAACTTTAGATGTATACAGGAAGTAGTTATCAAGGTGATTCAAATTATGATCCAATTGTCCTTTAACAGTAGGGTTATTGTTAGAAAAGTTGCTTATGTTTTGTACCTCTCATATGTCATGTTCCTTATGACAAGTAGACATACGTTTCCTTGTTTTCTTTTTCAGCGCTCTTAATTTGTTAGTCCAATTTCCTGTAGGCTGCGCGCCACTTGACCCTTGTCTTAGAGCGCTTGTTACGCACCTGTTCCTGATTGTCACGCAGGAGGCTCACCTGTCTGATTGCTTTCAGGAGGGTTCTGTCTGTTGACCAGCCTGTTTTGGACTTTGTGACTTGTACTTTAATGAGCCAGACTGCTGCACTTAATAGCCAGTGCCAACCTTCCCTGACTTAAATAAAGCACTATTGACTGTGATTGCTGCCATGTCGCCGCTTCCTGAGGTAATGCTACAGCAGTCCATACAAAAATGTGACACTCATGCATGTTAAATGGGGTGGGCAAAATATTTAAAACACTTTCAAATAAGTAAACTGCAACCACAATAATAAACACATTCTTAGCATTATTTTCTCTACAAAAGGTAGAATTTACATTATAACTTATGAGAAATATAAAATAGTTCTTTATTACATACACAAATGAATGTAAGAAAACTAATCACATTAATGATTGAGATCTGGGGTGTCAAAATCGTTTCACTAAGGGGCCACATTGCATTTATGGCTGCTCCCAGAGGGCGACTTGTAACACTGGATAATGTATTAATAGAAATGAATAGAGATTCACCTCATACTATATAGTTGCCTATGCATGAGATTTATATATATAATTATAAATGCACTGTCACAAGAAATCTTTAGATTTTGCTGTAAAAAAATGGCAGCCTAATTACCACAATTGTATCTGAAAAATTACAGTGGTTTTCAAAGCCATATCACTGTAAATGGATATTGTTTTTTTACTGTAAAATGTATTGTCATTTCTACAGTGTACAATTTGATGGATAACTTGCTTTGAAATAATAATTGAGGCCGATATTTATTATTTTTATTTCAATTTTGAAAAGTTTGAAGTGTATGAGTAGTATCATATTTGTTGCATTATTAGATAATATTAAAGTTGAAAATATATACAATTACATGCAATAATTTTGTTATTCTGTTAAAATGGAAATAATACATTTAGTAAGAAAAGATAAAGTACTTTATTGAGGCATACTATTTCATTGCTTTTGTGGGCCACATTAAATTATGTTTTTTAATGCTGCCCTTTTTTTTGCTGCAGCTGTTACATATACTGTAATATTGTACATGGTAATTGGGATTTGTTATATTTTGTATATATTACATAAAAAATAATATATCAGTATATATCATATACTGTATATATAATATGTAAATATTACATATGTGTTATATTTTATATTACTACGATGGTACATTTTTAGTCTACTTTATACCTTTTGTTTTCGCCCTCTTTTTGTGCCCTTGTGTGCATTATCCTTTCCATCCTTTGTAACTGAGCTACTGTGTGGAACAATTTCTCTTGTGGATCAATAAAGTTTGTCTAATATCTAAGATCAGGACCCCTGGCATTGAGTTTGGACACCTGTGAATTAGATTATAGTTAGTGCTGTCGAATTTACAGTTTTTAATTAATGGATGGATACATAGTCATAGGGTTGATAAAGATGAATTTTGATTCTCACAATTATTAATTTTTATTCTGCATTAATCATGTTTCATTTTGCACAAGTAAAGAGAGTAAGAGGCTCAAGGGAAGGGAATGTATCTGCACTTAACATGTTTGTTAAACACCTTTAACATTCATTTTACCTAAAATCTGTCTGTTTTTGGAAATAAACATCCACAATATAGTGGACCTTTTACTCCTTTTTTGTTATTTTTGTATTTTAAGGTGGAATTGCTATTGTGAAAAGAAAACTCCATCCTGCATAATACTTTGTTGGCTCGAACTTCCTATGGAGAAGGCTAACATGCTGTTTAGGGTCATCCATGTTTGCTTGTTTGCATCTGCAGCCTGTCACTACCGGATCAACTGCTCTTTTGTGCATGCGTGAGGCTGACACTACTTAGACAAACTGCCCGAAATGCGTTGCCAGAGACTTTAGGGATTTTGAGTAAATTTGCCCTGCAGATGGGTTAACGTTTTTAATCCAAATTGGTGATTTCAAGCGACTAAAAAAATTACCAATTAAGTAATTATGATCTGTAACTAATCTCTTTTTCTCATCTCATGTAAAAATGCAGAGAAAAGCCCTCAACTTGAGGTGTTTTCATTTAAATGCATTACATTATTTTAAAAAAACAAAAAAGTGGCTTCATCCATCCATCCATTTTCTACCGCTTGTACACCTTAGACAAGTCTCTACCTCATCACAGGGCCAACACAGATAGACCGACAACCATTCATACTCACATTCACACACTAGGGTCAACTTAGTGTTGCCAATCAGCCTATCCCCAGGTGCATGTCTTTGGAGGTGGGGGGGAGCCCGAGTACCCGCAGGGAACCCACGCAGTCACGGGTAGGACATGCAATCTCTGCACAGAAAGACCCAGAGCCTTGGAATTGAACCCATGACCTTCACGGTGTGAGGCACGAGAACTAACCACCGCGTCACCGTGCCTAAAAAGTGGCTTTATAAAGTAATTTGTTTCCAGCATAGTCTTTTTTTATTTAGTACAATAACACATCAGGTCTATATACTGTAAAGTGTTGAAGTTATGATCCATCAAAAAAGTAGGAACCATTTTCTGAGCAATAAGTATTAAATGTTGACTTGTTGCTTTTCCTCCTCTTCAGATAATAAAGAATAAATAAACAGACCCATCAATCACTGTGCTAGCATGTTACTAATAGTGGTTTGAAGATATTTAACAAATATCTATATTTGTCACAATTAAATGTTAAACTTTGTAAAAACAAATCAGGGAGGAAATATTGGCTTTGATTGGTTTTCCTGACTCTTAATCACACATGTCTCGTACATTAATGTGCAACCGTATTAATTTTTTTAAACCTTATTTAAAGTAACTTATTTATTGACACACTTTGGTTTCATTTCGTCCACTGGCACACATGCAAGCGTGCGACTAAAACAACTCTCTCTTCCATGTAAGTGTGCTCTGATTTTAATTATAATTTACATTGTACATGTAATATATCACTATATTGATGCACACGTGTTATAATAATATAAAGTTAGTTTAACGTGGGACAAAACACCTGGAAGTGATGCCATTTTTCCATAACTTAATAGATGGATGAGAGCTACGTAAAAAAAAAAAAAAAAAGTTACGCTACAAACAAGACAACATTCAAACTTATACAAACCTTAAACACTATTATGATACATCTTTAAGATTATTATGAATATTTTACACTTTTTGTTGGAAACAATTCATCCTATCCCCACTATTTAAAGCTGCTAACATCAGTTTCCTGACAGAGAGAGGCATTCAGAGACAGTAAAATTAGAGCAGTGGTTGGGATCTGAACCGAGGATGTCGTTGTGGCTTGTGCAGCCCTTTGAGACACTTGTGATTTAGGGATAAATAAATAAACATTCATTGATTGATTGATTGGTTCCCAAACCTAAAAATTTTTTTGTCTGCCTGAGTACCACCATAATGACCAACAATAAAATACAGTAGCGTAGTAGGCCTAAGTATTCATTAAAAACAAGGCCGAGGTTTATTCAACAAGTATATTTAATATTTTTGGCCACTGTAACATTACACACAGTTTGAACAGTAACACTGTTTGAATATAGAACAATAAAACACTACTTTACTCAAGTGATTCTTTGGCGTGCCACTAGATGGATCTCGTGTACCATTAGTGGTACTCGTGTCACAGTTTGAAAATCACTGCATTAAAGATTAAAAATTACATTAACACGATAAAAAAAACATAACGCTCTAAACAATGACTGTAATAAATTAATCTGCATAAAAGTGTTAATTGTGACAGCTCTACTTTTAATAGAATTGAAAATGAACATGTTTTTTTTACTTCAATGCTATATCTGAATGTGTAGTGAATGGTGCTATTGTAATCGACTTGTCACATGACCAGCAGACAGATTGCCTATAAACCCTCTATTAGATGCAGTACAGAATATCCCCAATGAATTTTCTTAATCCCTTAACAACGGCCTTCTTATCTCTCATCTTTCTGGTCATCCTTCTCTAATAATCTCCTCCTCTTCACCCTTGACCCCCCACCTACAACCTCCCCCCTCCCACCTCCAGAGCCTGCCTGTCTGCCCTCTTTCACAGCTGGGTTGGGATATAATCAGCTTTCGAGTACTACCCTTCAACCCCCTCAATAAAAGAATAAAGCCAAAAAAACGCCCCCAAAAAACAGGAAGACGGCAGGATTTATGGGTCCACACTTAGCAGGATGTACAGATAATTGCCAACGCCACTCAAGCCTCGAGCTGGCAATGATCAAATGTAGGCTGCAAAAATGAAAGTGCATTTACAATAATATGTAGAACAGTATGTAGAGTGCTTTTTTCTGCAGCCTGAAATGTGAAATTAATGATAAATTCATTGCTTGTATTCAGAATAGTTTTTGATTAATAGGAACAAGAAAAACTACAAATATTGTGCATAATGCCCTGGATTAGTACAGTTTAAAATGTGCATGTAGTTTGTTTTAAAATCAAAACATGCAGAAGATTTGGAAGCAAATTTTTGTACGATTTTAAAGCAAGATCAACAATATGTTTTGCCAACAGTACAGGTAAAGACTGGAATAATGATAATAATGCTCTTACGGGTTCCAGTGTGTGAATGATTAAAGACACTCATGCAAAAAGTAACTCCAAAAATTGACTCCTATTTGACACCGATTTGGCATTATTGCTGTGGATGAATTACAGTACAACCCCTGGAAAGAATTACGGAATCACTAGACTTGGAGGATGTTCATTTAGTTGTTTAATTTTGTAGAAAATAAGCAGATAAGACATGACACAAAGCTATCGTTGATTCAAATGTCAACTTTCTGGCTTAAAGAAACACTTGGGGAACGGCGTGGCGCGGTTGGGAGAGTGGCCGTGCCAGCAACCTGAGGGTTCCTGGTTCAATCCCCACCTTCTACCAACCTCGTCACGTCCATTGTGTCCTTGAGCAAGACACTTCACCCTTGCTCCTGGTGGGTCGTGGTTAGGGCCTTGCATGGCAGCTCCCGCCATCAGTGTGTGAATGTGTGTGTGTGAATGGGTGAATGTGGAAATAGTCTCAAAGCGCTTTGAGTACCTTGAAGGTAGAAAAGCGCGATACAAGTATAACCCATTTACTAAAATAAATCAAGGAAATAAATTGTGTTAGTAACAGTTTAATTTTTAGATCAAGCAGAGTGAAAAATCATATTCGGAGAACATTTTGGAATCATCGTGTACATTTACACCAGCTCATCAGTTAGCAGTTAAAAAGGAGTGTTCACACCATGTGGATTGACATGGCTCCAACACGAGAGATGTCAATTGAAACAAAGGAAATCATCAAACCTCTTGAAGAAGGTAAATCATCAAGCAATGTTGCAAAATATGTTGATTATTCTCTGCCAGCTGAACTGTGTCTAAAATTTGGACCAAGTACAAACAACATGGGAAGATTGTAAAAGGCAAGCACACCAAGACCAAAGAAACCATCAAAAGCATCAAGACAGAAAACTTTGAGCAATATGGCTTGAAAGTAGAAAATGGACAGGAAAACAAATGAACAAATGGGCAAAAACAGGACTCACCGTCTATGACTGAACTGTAACAAACCGCCTAAAAGAAATGGGATTTTAATAGAGAAATTTAAAACGAAAGCCTTCTTTAACAACTAAACATAAAACCAAGGTGCCAATGGGCAATTGTGGACTGTAAATGACAGGACAAAAGTCACATTTAGTGATGAATCGTGAATCTGCATTGGGCAAGGTGAGGACTCTGGAATTTTTGTTCGGTGCTGTTCCAGTGACATTTATAAAGACTGAAGAAAACTTACAAATGTCCACAGTCATTGATTATATGGGGCTGCATGTCAGGTAATGGCACTGGGGAAGAGGGCTGTCATTATATCTTTAATAAATGCACAATCGACATTTTGGATACTTGTTTTTCTATCAATCAAAAAGATGTTTGGGGAGGATGACATCATTTTTCAAGATAATAATGCATCTTGCTATAGAGTAAAAACGGCAAAAACGTTTATTGAAAAAAAAAACAAGGTCAATGTCATGGCCTGCAAATAGTCCGGATTTCAATCCAATTGAACGTCTATGGTGAAAATGGTCTGTGACAAGACTCCAACCTGCAAAGCTGATCTGAGCAATCAGAGAAAGTTGGAGCAAGATTGATTAAAAGTACTGTTTACTACTTGCTAAGTCCATGCCTTAGCGACTGGAAGCTGTTATAAAAGTCAGAGGTGGTGCAAAAACGTACAGTAATAGTGGTGTTGTAATGTTTTTTTGTTTGTTTTTCGTGATTCCATATTTTTCTACTCAATAATTGAATGATTCCGTAATTTTGATTCACTCTGCTTGACTGTTACTGACTACCACAATTTATTTATTTATTTATTTTAGTGTTTCTTAAGCCAGAAAGTTGCCATTTGAAATGGCTTTACTATTCTCCAAGTCTGATCAAGCGTTTTTTGCCAGTGGTTGTACAGTCCTATGAGGGATCTACACCTTCCAGCCACAATATTAGGCACACTTGCACAATATTGGTATAGAGAATTATGAATTATGGCGGTGGCTACTTGAACCTTCCAAATAGCCAGCCAACAATAATAGTAAAAAATGATTACCTGCTTTATTGTTAATGTTGACATAAATACTGTATATTAACCATTGTCCAACTTTAAGATTGACTACACATGCTTACTTAGGATCCCAAAGGGATCTGCTCATAAAAGTGTCATAAATCAGCAATCAATTAACTTGTTTGGTTTTACAAACCCCAAAACAAGTGAAGTTGGCACGTTGTGTAAATTCTAAATAAAAACAGAAGACAATTATTTGCTAATCCTTTTCAACCTATATTCAATTGAATAGACTGAAAAGACAAGATACTTAACGTTCGAATTGGAAAACTTTGTTATTTTTTGCAAATATTAGCTCATTTGGAATTTGATGAAAGCTGGCATAAGTGGCAAAAAAGACTGAGAAAGTTAAGGAATGCTCATCAAACTCTTATTTGGAAAATCCCACAGGTGAACAGGTTAATTGGGAACAGGTGGGTGCCATGGTTGGGTATAAAAGCAGCTTCCATGAAATGCTCAGTCATTCGCAAACAAGGATGGGGCGAGGGTCACCACTTTTTGAACAAATGCGTGAGCAAATTGTCCAACAGTTTAAGAACAACATTTCTCAACGAGCTATTGCAAGGAATTTAGGGATTTCGCCATCTAAGGTCTGTAATATCATCAAAAGGTTCAGGGAATCTGGAGAAATCACTGCACGTAACATTGAATGCCCGTGACCTTGGATCCCTCAGGCGGTACTGCATCAAAAAGTGACATCAGTGTGTAAAGGATATCACCACATGGGCTCAGGAACACTTCAGAAAACCACTGTCAGTAACTACGGTTTTGCACTACATCTGTGCAAGTTAAAACTCTACTATGCAAAGCCAAAGCCATTTATGAACAACACCCAGAAACGCCGCCGGCTTCGCTGGGCCCGAGCTCATCCAAGATGGACTGATGCAAAGTGGAAAAGTGTTCTGTGGTCTGACGAGTCCACATTTCAAATTGTTTTTGGAAACTGTGGGCGTCATATCCTCCGGAACAAAGAGGGAAAAACCATCCGGATTGTTATAGGCACAAAGTTCAAAAGCCAGCATCTGTGATGGTATGGGGCTATATTAGTGCCCAAGGCATGGGTAACTTAACATATTTGTGAAGGCACCATTAATGCTGAAAGGTTTTGGAGCGACATATGTTGCCATCCGAGCAACGTTATCATCGCCCCTGCTTATTTAAAAAGAGCTCAGCAGCGCATGCACTTTTTGCGTTGGATGAAAAGAGCACAGCTCCCTCCCCCCATCCTCACCACATTCTACAGAGACACTATAGAGAGCCTACTGACCAACTGCATCTCTGTCTGGACTGGAGCCTGCAGTGCCTCAGACTGGAAGTCTCTGTAGAGAGTGGTGAGGACAGCGGAAAAGATCATCAGGACTCCTCTTCCTCCTATCCAGGAAATCGCAAAAAGCCGCTGCCTGACCAGGGCTCAGAAAATCTATAGAGACTCCTCCCACCCCCACCAAGGACTGTTTTCACTGCTGGACTCCAGAAAGAGGTTCTGCAGCCTCTGTAGCAGAACCTCCAGGTTCTGTAACAGCTTCTTCCCTCAGGCTATAAGACTCTTGAAGCATCAAAATAATCCCCTTAATCCCCCCCCAAAACTGATTAATTCGCTGGAATATGAAGACAATATAACATACATCCATAAATGTGGATGCATATGCAAAATTGCAATATATTTATCTGTACAGTAATCTATTTATTTATATCTGCACCTTATTGCTCTTTTACCCTGCACTACAACGAGCAAATGCAACAAAATTTTGTTCTTATCTGTACTGTAAAGTTCAAATTTAATGACAATAAAATGAAGTCTAAGTCTAATTCCAAGTCTTATTTCAGCAAGACAATGCCAAGCCATGTGTTACAACAGGATGGCTTCATAGTAAAAGAGTGCGGACACTAAACTGGCCTGCCTGTAGTCGAGACCTGTCTCCCATTGAAAATGTGTGGCGCATTAATGATTAGTTGCAAAAAAAAAAAAAATTCTTAGTTTGAACATTAAATATTTTTTTGTCTTTGCAGTGTATTTAATTGAATAAAAGTTGAAAAGGATTTGCAAATCATTGTATTCTGTTTTTATTTATAAATTACACAACATGTCAACTTCACTGTTTTTATTTTTTTACTTTCAGCACTTCAAATCTTCAAAACTTTAGCTCTATCTATTGATACAAAGTTTTTAATCATCATTTTTTAATGTTATATGGCCTTTTTTGTAAAAAAAATAACTTTTTTTTGATTGTGGGAAAAATTCTAAAAATAAGTTGCAGAGTGTAATATTGGAGGTTGGGTAATTACAGCCTTAAATAGGTCAATAAATCATGATAAATTTGATTCAGATGCAGTAGACACAACTTTTTTTTTTACAGCGCCTACTTAGCAGCATAAAAGAAAGCAGTCAAGACTTTGTTGAGTTTATTGAGTTCACGCATGTCTTTTATATACTGTATATCTGCCATGTTATATATAAGAACATTTTCATTGCATTTCAGTGGTTTAATGGCAGTTTAATTCATTAATACGCTCTTCAAAGCTCTGAGAATGGTGTTCATACTTTTCTGGCGCCGTTTGGTATTTAAGAGGCACACTTACACCTAAAAATGTTTTCTTGTTTTTCAGTTGGCAAGAATGACGTGGTTTTCATAGAAAAAGCATAGCAATATACCAGGACTGCAGTCTATTACAAATAGTAATTATAATGGGAGTCAATGAGAACATAATGCTGCGATGGCGGAAGAAGGCTGCAGCAGAAAAGGGTCCCCAGTCGTCTTGGACTCCATGCCACTGGACCCTGACCCGATTCTGTCAAGGATCGTGTGGTGACTGTCTGTGCACCAGTCTCCCCACGTTAAACAAAGTCACGCACAGGCATCCTCCATAAAGGGATACACCCCTACCAGGAGGATCGTCATACTCTGTTCGAGTGACCGCCGATGAATAGTTCTTAAGAGAAAATGTGTGTACTTTGTTGATATCCTATTCTAACAGTATTGCAATCAAAAACACAATATAATTTAATTTAAGAAAACGTGAACAACTCCCTGGCGAAATTTTCAGACCGCTAAACCTTCAAAATGTAATACTGTTTTGGGCCCCAGGGGGTGCACAAGGGTTAAAAAAAAAGAAGTAATATATAGCACTCACAGTCTAGTTTAGGTATGCAATGATGTGTGCATCTTTATAATAATCCAATGAACATAATTATACTACCTCTTCGCCTGCTTTGTTATTTCAGCAGATTATATTTGTTGATTTTTCAATCGAAAAGAGAAAGCATGGTGCCACGTGACAAAGATGTCATGGTCACTGAGCTACCCGGACACCCGAATGCACATCTTATTAACTTGTGATAAAGCAGGCATCAGGGGGTCTCACACAAGCGTGACTCGTCGTTGATTTTAATAAGTGCGTTTGAAACAGACATGGCGGCCCCTTTACTGCTCAGCCGTGCCGAGAGGTACTCCTCATATGTACAGTCTTTTCCATCCTGAGTCAATGTCATGCTTTCTCTACCTATTCCACGTGTCCATTTCACACTAATTCAACCCAGAAATGATCCTCCGTCAGGGCTCAGCTGGACATCACAGTCGCTATCGCGCAAGATGGGACGGGAGGAGGAAATGGAGAAGAACAGAGAAAGAGATTGGATACGGTGAAATCTAAGGAACCAATCTGAGGATATCAATACCGCCGCGGATGACCATCACAAGGCCCAGCCAAGCATGCAGAAGAAGGCCTTGTCATCACAGCCACAATCCTGGTTAAAGCATGTAAGTACAGTACCCATCATTCTTACACACATGCACACGCATGCACGCACACACTCAGGAAAGATCTTTGCATGATGTTACCTCAGACCCAGCTCCACTTTCTGGTGTTGTCCTTCCTGCAGTCTGAAAGTGGAGCAGGCCCAACTAATCCATCAGCCATGGATGGCTCTGGCATCCATTATTAATGGCTAGCTGATGCCACTATTTCCCTGCCCCCCTTTTTTATTTTCCCAATCTGGCTGCTTTTTCTGTACCTTTTTATGTCACTCCTTTAATTTTTTTTTTTCTTTTTCTTTTGAGGCCTGCATGCGTTTTGTTCAGTTTGTGAATTAGAAGAAACTTTCCTCTCTGTCACTTTAAGGACAGCATAGTAAAGAAACCGCTGAGATGCACCAGAATGGACTAGAAGCTTGGACGTCATCAGTAATTGCATACAAGCTCATTGATGATGTTGCCAAGGGGAATATATCACAACATATCATAGCAATCCACATATACTAAATACACTGATTGGCTCATTGGCACGTTTATTCTCATGAGATGATATTTTTTCAGAAAACGTCCGCCATAAGAAAATGAATAACAAGATCTACCGCTTTGATTACCGCACCCGTTTAGTCCATTAGCCACAATGAGTAAGGGATCACAAAGTGAGCTCAGGTGACTGTGGGTTTTAAAGTCCTCTGAGGACCCCCCCACCCCCACCCACCTCCCCTTCCAACAACACATGTCTACTCCCTTCTCCACTTTCAATTTCACCTCCAGCTCCTATCATCGTCATGTCAAGCCCAGAGATAAATGGCAGGACGGTACACTGGGCTGCCGCACCCCGGCTAACTCGGCAGTTAATTGTGCGGAAAAGGGAACAAATAAGCCACAATGCTGCATATTTACTGCATGCTGTACTTATTAATATTGTCATGCTAGAAAGCTATTTAACTGTGAACAATATACTTGCTACAATGTTAGGTGGACCAGTACAATCTGATAAGAAATAGAATACCTTGTTTTTTTATTAAATAATTGTTCCATGAAAATCATACGTAATTCCAATTAATCTGCTCCAGACACCCAAAAATACTAACATCAATAACATTCATATGGAATAATTATGGCTTTACATGCAGACAATAATGAGAAATACAGACAAGTGAAATGGATTAACATTCAACATCACTTTATTGAACTGAGGGGGGGATGTTCTTTCTCACATTCAGTAGTTTTTCACCTTTATCTGAGTGCTGCCAATCACAATTTTTTTTGGCCCCGTGGTGGCTTATTTTGTAGCAAGAAAGCATTGCGACTGAGTCACTAACTTGTGTGATTCTTTGTCTGGGCATCTGATTCAAACAGAGTAGTTTATTATAGGGCTGAGCGATTAATTGCATTTGCAATTTACCGGAAATATTGATGTAATAAAATGCGGTTACTAACGCAAGGCTGTGGTTTGACTGGTCATGTGAGCAGCGAGCGAGTGAGCGAAGCAGGCAGGGAGGGAAGTTTGTGCTGCAATGATTTGTATCGGGAAATACACATGTTTGTAATAAAGGCGGTCCTTAAACGCGCCATAGTTATGATACAAAAGTGAAACTTGTACATAACTTTCTCCTCTGCTGCCACAGATAGATTTATTATATATATATATATATATAAATGTATAAATGTGTATATATATATATATATATATATGTGTATGTGTGTGTGTGTGTGTGTGTGTATATATATATATATATATATATATATATATATATATATATTTATATATATATATATATATATATATATATATATATATATATATATATATATTTATATATATATATATATATATATATATATATATATATATATATATATATATATATATATATATATATGTATGTGTGGGGGAAAAAATCACAAGACTATTTCATCTCTACAGGCCTGTTTCATGAGGGGGGTACCCTCAATCGTCAGGAGATTTTAATGGGAGCATTCGCATACCATGGTTTATATAGGGCACAGAGTGGGTGGGTACAGGCTGGCCTAGGGGCATGGTGATTGGTTCATGTGTTACCTAGGAGGTGTTTCCGTCTATGGTGGCATGTTGTTACAATTTCGCTGCGCTTGTTGAGGGATGACAGGTCTGGACGGTAGATAATAAACAGTTTCTCTTTCAAGCATAGGTTGCATCTTTTATTACCACTATTGTAAGGTGTGCTGGATGCAAGAATTTGCCGTGTTATTGAATATTCAACATTATTGTCTTTGAGGTCCCAAAGAAATAATGTTGAATATTCAACATTATTGTCTTTGAGGTCCCAAAGAAATAATGTTGAATATTCAACATTATTGTCTTTGAGGTCCCAAAGACCTCAAAGACAATAATGTTGAATATTCAATAACATGGCAAATTCTTGCATCCAGCACACCTTACAATAGTGGTAATAAAAGATGCAACCTATGCTTGAAAGAGAAACTGTTTATTATCTACCGTCCAGACCTGTCATCCCTCAACAAGCGCAGCGAAATTGTAACAACATGCCGCCATAGACGGAAACACCTCCTAGGTAACACATGAACCAATCACCACGCCCCTAGGCCAGCCTGTACCCACCCACTCTGTGCCCTATATAAACCATGGTATGCGAATGCTCCCATTAAAATCTCCTGACGATTGAGGGTACCCCCCTCATGAAACAGGCCTGTAGAGATGAAATAGTCTTGTGATTTTTTTTCCCCACACATACATATATTGCGCTCTACTACGGTATCGAGCACTATTTTTTGGATAACCTTATTAAGACATATATATATATATATATATATATATATATATATATATATAGAGAGAGAGAGATGGGCGGTATAGCTCGTTTGGTAGAGCGGCCGTGCCAGCAACTTGAGGGTTCCAGCTTCAATCCCCGCTTCCGCCATCCCAGTCACTGCCGTTGTGTCCTTGGGCAAGACACTTTACCCACCTGCTCCCAGTGCCACCCACACTGGTTTAAATGTAACTTAGATATTGGGTTTCACTATGTAAAGCGCTTTGAGTCACTAGAGAAAAGCGCTATATAAATATAATTCACTTCACATATATATATATATATATATATATATATATATATATATATATATATATATATATATATATATATATATGTGTGTTTTCTTCTATCACCTCTCCTTGTTCCAAAATGCTGGTGCTGTGTGTGAATGCTTAAAGGTGAGCTTTGATGACGTTATGACATCTGTCTCGAGTGATATGTTTGAAGCTAGGTTTGCTGCTATCCAGGTGGAACGAACCTATTCATATATTTTTGAGGGATGGTGTACTGTAGGTATGGTCTTAGACCTTCTTAATTGGATGCAATCAATCTTTTTATGGAACTTTCACAGCTATATCAATTTTACATTAAAGTTTAGGACATATAAATGGCAACAAAAAAATTTTCACTAACCCTTACACTTCAATGCCGCTGCTGATGAGTAAAGACAATATTACGGCATGTTTGATACACATGGGTTTCACACTGATAGCTGAGTAGTACAACCATTATTTTAAAGTGCAACTGCCATCTTAGGAGGTTGCCTACAGCCACAGCTGGCACTAGACACCGGTGTTTGTTTGCTTTAGCGACTATATGAAACCCGAAGGGTAATTTAATTGAATTTGATCATTTACTGTATGTCAAATCCCATTGTTTCCTATGGGAACATACTTGAGCCTTAGCTTTTTTGAGGTGCTGCGTGCTGGCATAAATTTCTATCCAATAACATACAATATTGAATTATTTTCCTACATTTGTCTACCACCTTGCTTGATTTTCTGCAGCGTAGCAATGGAGGCAGCGGTCAGTAGGTTAGGTTAGATTAGGTGACTCAAGAGGGGAAGAAGCTTTTTTGGCGAGGGGAAGCTTATGTTTCTGAAAGCACACTCTCTCTTTACCTTCCAGGAACAGGGGAACGACTCTATCAATAATTCAGCACACTTCACCTCCCCGCTCACCACAACGGGATGCTATGTTAGTGTGTGTGTGGGGGCGACGATTGTGATGCTGAAAGAAAAACAAGCAGAAGAAAGACAAGAGGAAAATGTAGCATAGCTGTGATGCAAGTATGGAAATGCACAATTAATGTGCAGAGAGCTGCTTCATGCTCTCTGGGGGATTTCAGTCCTTCCCTTCAACCAATCAATTGAATGCGCTCCCAGTCATTTGGTTTCTGTGTGCAGCTCCCACTGCTAACCAGGAACAATGAGCAGAGCCAGATTGTGTTTCAGCAAGCCTGGATGGTGTAACACGACCCTGCAGACAAGAATCTGCAGCCAGTGGCTATGCATGCTGACAATATGCTAATCCATCACCAATCAGACAAGCACACGCCTTTCAACCATCAGCGACGGAACACTTAGAAACCACTTGTAGCGCACTTCTCGTTCATTGTAAAACGAACCTCACAATTGCAAACTTCTGTATTGTTTTTTTTCTTCTTTTTGCTCGGATCAAAGAATTGCGGGGCTGTTTTTTGGACAAGGGTGAACTTTGAAGCCCATGTGGAGCAGCTGTAATCCATCAGCATTTCTCTGCTCTGCCATGTCCGCGTGCTGATCAAATAACCCACTTCAACTGCCCAGCGACCAAAGACCATAGCATAAATACATAATGCAATATCAACACAATTCTGCTGCACGCAATATATGTTACAAGCAGCTGTTTCGGTAAGCCCGGCAGGGGGAAAGCAAAGAGTGTTAACAGCATTAGCCAGCAAAGCATGGACAGCGAGAGAAAACGACATTTATGATTGATTATGTGGTAAAAGGCTAAGAAAACAAAGTTGGCCTTTGATAATACTCATTCCAATTCTGTAAAACTGGCTGACTTTCATTTATATACAGATTTCAATTAAGGGAAATGTGAAATAATACCTCACTTTTTGTATATAAACATATCATACAAACAGATGACGAAAGAAACGGATACTTTTAAATTGAACATCACTCATACCTTTTAGTGAAGACTTTTGTTAGTGATGATGGCATTTTGTGGTTCTACTCAATTTGAAAAAAACAGTCTTAGTCACAATTCTTTGTTTGTGCAATTGATTCCACGGAATGTTACGTTCAGCAATGTTTGGTCATACGATAACCAAGACAGGTATACAAAATCGGGGCAGACCTTCAGTAAAGATCTGTGTCAAAAACCGTGTTCTACAAAAAGTGGTTCATACAGAAAGTGAGGTACTACTGTGTTAAGTCCTCTGATGGGCCAAAACAATGGGCTCAGGGTCTTTCTGTGTGGAGTTTTCGTGTTCTCCCCATGACTGCGTGGACTCCCTCTGGGTACTACGGCTTGCTCCCACCTCCAAAGGTATGCACCTGGGTATAGGTTTATTGGCAACACTAAATTGGCCCTAGTGTGTAAATGTGAGTGTGAATGTTGTCTGGCTATCTGTGTTGGCCCTGCGATGAGGTGGCGACTTGTCCAGGGTGTACCCTGACTTCCGCCCGAATGCAGCTGAGATAGGCTCCGGGACCCCCCGCCACCCCGAAAGGGACAAGCGGTAGGAAATGGATGGATGGATGGTTGTTTTTAGAATTACATGCTAGGTCACATTACAGTAGAACCTTGATTCACATGCTTAATTGGTTCTTGAACAGGGCTTGTAAATAGAAACGTTTGTATATTAATGCAACTTTCTCCATAAGAAACAAACAACAAAGGAACACAAAGTAGCATAGTAGCTAAGAGCAGCACTGTGTTCTTTTTATTGAATGAGAACCAGAGGTCGATCAGCCCGCCCACAATTACTGTGCTGCCAGGCACAAAATGGCTGCGGTGCGGCACACACAACCGGTGGATGATACGTTTGAATAAAAATATGACCGTGGTTTGTAAATCTAAAATGTATACAATGAGAGGTTCGTAAATCAAGGTTACGCAGTATAGGCCCTTGTGAGCCTTATATGATACACAGGCTGTAGATTGCACACGCCTGGTTTATAGTGGGATGTTATTATGCAAAACCATACGTGCAAATATGTATTATGTATGTATGTAAAGGGGGATTTTCTATCCAACTCTTTTATGGTGTCATGCTCTGCTTTAGAATGTCACAGTAAATATTCCCACAATAGACCACAGACCCCTGTGACGGCAGAACTCATGCAGCCCAAGACCGTGCTTGACTGTAGGCAATCCACAAAGGTCTTGGTTCTCACTTGTGTTGCCAGATATTTCGACAACAATGGCTGTGTGCTGAGTCTTTCTCAGTGGGTAGGTAATGTATACTACAAACCCTGTTTCCATATGAGTTGGGGAATTGTGTTAGATGTAAATATTAACGGAATACAATGATTTGCAAATCATTTTCAACCCATATTCAATTGAATGCACTACAAAAACAAGATATTTGATGTTCAAACTCATAAACTTTATTTTTTTTTTGCAAATAATAATTAACTTAGAATTTCATGGCTGCAACACGTGCCAAAGTAGTTGGGAAAGGGCATGTTCACCACTGTGTTACATGGCCTTTCCTTTTAACAACACTCAGTAAACATTTGGGAACTGAGGAGACACATTTTTTGAATTCTTTCCCATTCTTGCTTGATGTACAGCTTAAGTTGTTCAACAGTCCGGGGGTCTCCATTGTGGTATTTTAGGCTTCATAATGCGCCACACATTTTCAATGGGAGACAGGTCTGGACTACAGGCAGGCCAGTCTAGTAACCGCACTCTTTTACTATAAAGCCACGTTGATGTAACACGTGGCTTGGCATTGTCTTGCTGAAATAAGCAGGGGCGTCCATGGTAACGTTGCTTGGATGGCAACACATGTTGCTCCAAAACCTGTATGTACCTTTCAGCATTAATGGCGCCTTCACAGATGTGTAAGTTACCCATGTCTTGGGCACTAATACACCCCCATACCATCACAGATGCTAGCTTTTCAACTTTGCGCCTATAACAATCCGGATGGTTCTTTTCCTCTTTGGTCCGGAGGACACAACGTCCACAGTTTCCAAAAACAATTTGAAATGTGGACTCATCAGACCACAGAACACTTTTCCACTTTGTATCAGTTCATCTTAGATAAGCTCAGGCCCAGCGAAGCGGACGGCGTTTCTGGGTGTTGTTGATAAACGGTTTTCGCCTTGCATAGGAGAGTTTTAACTTGCACTTACAGATGTAGCGACCAACTGTAGTTACTGACAGTGGGTTTCTGAAGTGTTCCTGAGCCCATGTGGTGATATCCTTTACACACTGATGTCACTTGTTGATGCAGTACAGCCTGAGTGATCGAAGGTCACAAGCTAAGCTGCTTACGTGCAGTGATTTCTCCAGATTCTCTGAACCCTTTGATGATATTACGGACCGTAGATGGTGAAATCCCTAAATTCCTTGCAATTGCTGGTTGAGAGAGGTTTTTCTTAAACAGTTCAACAATTTGCTCACGCATTTGTTGACAAAGTGGTGACCCTCGCCCCATCCTTGTTTGTGAATGACTGAGCATTTCATGGAATCTACTTTTATACCCAATCATGGCACCCACCTGTTCCCAATTTGCCTGTTCACCTGTGGATGTTCCAAATAAGTGTTTGATGAGCATTCCTCAACTTTATCAGTATTTATTGCCACCTTTCCCAACTTCTTTGTCACGTGTTGCTGGCATCAAATTCTAAAGTTAATGATTATTTGCAAAAAAAAAAATGTTTATCAGTTTGAACATCAAATATGTTGTCTTTGTAGCATATTCAACTGAATATGGGTTGGAAATGATTTGCAAATCATTGTATTCCATTTATATTTACATCTAACACAATTTCCCAACTCATATGGAAATGGGGTTTGTAATATACAAGCTGTAAATCCCTGTTTCATGGTTGCTGAAATGTGAGAGATTTACTTTATTATTATGACAGCTTAGTTTTCTGTATACTGTGGGTCGGTGCATCATGTGACCACTATTGCACGGGGAAAAAAATCATTTGTGCACGGAATCAATCCATCTTATGCTGTATTTTCCTACCTTGCCTCATGGAAACATACTTCCCATTGGCTGCCATCAGAACCACCTGTGGGTGGCTTTCCTCTAGGTCGAACAGTTCGTCCTTTCCCGGCTTGGAGCATCGTCCTGACCTCAAGGTTCCTGAAGGGCCCATGGGAGACAAATACTTGCCTTCACAGTCTTTAAAAGCCAACTTGCCACACTTGAGCTCCAGTGTGTACGCCGTGGATCGACTGCTCTGCTCCACGAGCTTCCCATCATTGCTGAGGAAGCGGCTGTCGCAGGTCTTAAGGCAGTACTTCCCATTCAGGTAGACAAGGGTCAGGAGTGCTGCCACACCCCAGGGAATATTCCTATCCACTGCGATCTCGCCATCTTCCACCGAAAGATGAGCGTAGCGCTTGCGGGCCACAGACAGGAGGTTGGCCTGTGGGTGTAGAGCAAGGTGCACCGCCCAGAGCTCGTTGTCAGTGATGACCTGTGCAAAGCAGGACAGGAAGTCCCGGGAGCCGCCAAAGAAACGAAGGTGCTGCTCGGATTGCAGTGCCCAGCGGCCGTCCGACTGCGCCACGATAAGGAAGCGGCCATCTGAGTTACGGCCGTCTGCTTCGCAGGTGACCTTGCCGTCCTTGTCAGAGGCAAGGTAGCGTCTTAGGTGGCTACGCAGGTAGACCACCTGCGTGTCCTGGGAGTCCTGCTCTAGAGTCCAGATCTGCTTCTTCTTCATGCTGAGAGCTGATGCATTGACCTGAGAGACAACAAATAAGTTGTGTAGTCCTATACATGCTCATAATTGTGAACGTGTTGTTTGCATGTCGTACCTTGAAGCCAAAAGTCTCAGCAGTGAGGTATCGTCCATCATGGTTGATCAGACCAAACTGAAGCTTTAAAGGCCGATTCCCATTGGAAGGCATCTTTATCTAGGGAGAAAAAATACAAATAGATGGAATACAAGCGGCCCACAGACTACAGTCCAGTCAATCCTATTAAGGTTCGTACAGTAATGAAAAACCTGGACAAGTCATGGAATTTTAGAATGCAATTTTCAAGGCCCTGAAAATGTACGGTGGCCCAGGGGTTAGTGCGTGTGCCTCACAATACAGAGGTCCTGGGTTCGATCCTGGGCTTGAGATCTTTCTGTGTGGAGTTTGCATGTTCTCCCCGTGACTGCGTGGACTCCCTCCAGGTACTCCGGCTTCCTCTCACCTCCAAAGACATGCACCTGGGGATAGGTTGATTGGCAACACTAAATTGGCCCTAGTGTGTGAATGTGAGTGTGAATGTTGTCTGTCTATCTGTGTTGGCCCTGCGATGAGGTGACGACTTGTCCAGGGTGTACCCCGCCTTCCGCCCGAATGCAGCTGAGATAGGCTCCAGCAAGCAACCCCCGCGTCCCCGAAAGGGACAAGCGGTAGAAAATGGATGGGATGGATGGATGAAAATGTTATGGAAAATATATTTCAGAAATATCAGGAAAGTCATGGAAATATACCTAAAGTTTCATGAATCTAAAAAGAAAATCGATGTGTCGTAATGAAATGTAACTTCGCTATAAACTTGCCATGATATTTTGCTGGTGTGAAAAATGTATTTAGAATCGTATGTCTGAGCATGCAGCATGAACTCACCTACTAACTGCAGGCACGCCTACTAGCTAATTACTTCTGCTAGCGAAGTGACGATGCTGAAAAAATGTCAGCAAAGAGCAGCTTCTATAACATGTTTTTTTAGGGATAAATACAAACTGTGGCTGGTAAAAGACACTGAGCCAAGACGTGCAGAGTAGAAACAGTGCTGTTAAACATTTGACATTTTGAATTTGGGCGAAGCAGCGCTCCCTAGCCACTTGAAGGGGGAAAAAAACAAAACTGTAGCCACAGTTGCTAGCAGAGCAATACCCATAGGCAAGTTTATGACAACAGTTTCCACAGCAACAATGCAGACAATTTTGGACATTTCTGCAAAACACAAAGTCCTCAAAGCCGAGTTACAGTGGGCACTAAAATGCCTGAATTCATACGACTCATTCAAGTCAAGAGGAGCAAGCCGCCTTTCCGCTGCCATGTTCCCAAACAGACAGATTGTAGCAAACTGTAACTGTGGTGAGAACACGTGTCTATGTCTGTGCATTTGGAGTTGCTCTGCACTTACTGTCATTTCTGTCCCAACAGATGTAGTGCTGTTTGACTAGAGCATAAACCACCATTTGTTCACCAAATCGATTTATTTGCGAGGCTGTGAGCCTGTAACTCGGTGGCAGAAGTGTTCAAACTAATTAAGGCCATGCCTGTTTTTAAATGTTTTAAACTGAGTTAACAAACTTAACTTCAAAATGTTTTAAATTGCTTTTGTTATCTCAGCTCATTTTATTCGTCACTTTGATAATCAGGTGATTGTATGCAGAATGCTAGTACCAGCAACTCGTACTGTGGCTTGCATAGATAAACACAAATTAAAAGGTAGATTTCTGTTTAGGGGGGCATATCTTTTAATCCAATATAGTAATGCTGCCTGAGGCTGACCTAATCATTGGCCACGATACTGAACAGCATGGTTTGGCCTCCTGTAGTGACCAATACTAGTGTGGTATTTATATTCTTAGTTCATTTAGCCATTTCTGTGCTTGACAATTCTTAATGTAGAGAAAAAATGTTTTAGAATATTCTTAAAGAAATACAATGGAAAACAAAACAAAAAAAACCAAAAGGCGCGATTTGGTAAAGCCGCAATATTTAAAGCGCCATGTGGTGAGAGACGATGGGATTGGTGAGGTCCAATGCCTCTGATGTTGGACAAGAGGGTCTGGTCTGGCCCTCATAGACTATGTTAAAGAACATTCCCCCTCAAAACTGTTCACATAAAGATTGACGCAAAGAATTGTCCATAATTTCGGTGACGTACGATTGTCGATTATTGGCATGGAGGGTTATCTCTTACATTAGCTTTTGTGTAGGTTTTTTCTACATTCAAGTTCAGCTTTTTGACCCAAGGAAAACCACAGTCAGCCTTGAATGTTGCTTATTCCAATTAACACATTTGCCGCAAAATAATTCAGTCCATGGTGGAGAAAGAAATAAAGTAGCCCTTTCTGTATTAGTGGTACATTTGGTGCAGTTAATTGCAGCGCTGACAAGGAAGGTTCTCTAGATTTGACAAAATTACCAATGATTCACGCTGTTGCGGCAGAATTAGCAGTTAATTTAGATTTATTCCTTTCTTTGGAGCACTTTGCTAAATCAACAGGAGCACCAAAAAGAGTGGAGGTGATGTCATGGGGAGTGATGAAATGCAAACGTCTCCAAGACAGGAAATCAATTCATTAAGGTACAGCGCATAAAGCACTCCAGAGACCGCAAAATTCCTTCCCCCACCCATGGCTTCATTATACAGTTTTCCAGCTACGCCGTCCTAATTTACTTACTGTGGTTTTGTGGCTTCCTCTCTAGCAGTTTCTGCAGCTCCCCCAGATTTAAGAGGCTTCTTCCACCAAGTGACCTGTTGTAATTCCTGCCTTCTTTTCTCCGTTCGGCTGCTCTTCCCTCCCAGCCTTGTCTAATCAGGTTAGGAACAGCAACCTTGATCTCTCCTCAGTCTTAAGCTTGCTGTCCGTCTCTCCTTGACTATTTTTTTTCTTTAGGCTGCCCTCCCTCTGCCGCCTGTTGAACGCCCAGCCTCGATCTCCCGTTGAGGGCTCAATCGCTGTAGGTATCCCAAGAAACGACTTCCCAGCATTGGTCTCTCATTCTGCTCCTTTTCTGGCCTTGAGGTTTCTCAGCGCCTTAACACCTTGTGCCTCCTTGAAGTCCTGAGGTTTGATCAGTGAAGAAGAACATCCTCACTCCTTCCCCTGAACATAAGGCAACCATTGCAACCTATGGCAACAAAAGGATGCTTGCCTTTTGTTATCTTAAGTCTCCCTTTCACCTTTTCTACCTTTCTCCATGCTGGCATGTGTGTGATCTTGCCTTTCAATGGGTTTTTTTTCTGAACTCTGCTCTTTGAAACAATACATATACTGTACACACACACACACACACACACACACACACACACACACACACACACACACACACACACACACACACACACACACATTCACACTATACAGAGGCTGAGAGTAACAAGAGCAACCCCTGTGCCTACGGGATAGTTGAGCTCCTCTTACCTGCCAACACTGAGGGTTTGGTTACACACCTTCTCTGATTGCACGCTCTCTGGGCTTGCTCTAAAAGGGCCGAGAGAGGCAGACTTTTGTGTGTGTAGGCGTGCGTGTGTGCGGGTAATCAGCCTCGCCAATCAGCCGATTATAAGACGTCTTTACAGGGTAAACAGACGTGTCTGTTCCTGAATCGGTCTAATCCTTAACCCAATCATCTCAACCTGGCTAATCTAGCATAGTGCCCCGCTCATCTTTACAGCTACACACACTGTACATTAATCCAAAATCTAATAAATATGTTTTATGCAGGAACTTGCACACACGGACATGATAAATGGTGCCATGGTGTTTTAAAAACCCTGAAGCAGAGAACATTTATCATCGTTATTATTACTATAGTAGTACTGTGCAGGTGCAGATGTTTCCCGTATTTGCAAATTTGTTGATCAAAGGCTGAGCAGAAATCTGAAATAAGGCTGCTGTGAGTGCCTCTCGTCTAGTGTGCAGCCAAGTGTGTACTCTCGGATTGTGCAGTACTTCATGAAGTTGGATTGATCAGTACCAAATTCTGCACTTTTATAGGCTCTAACCGAATTCTGTCGGTACCATTAGGTATTGATTCACATAAAATCAAACGGTGCTATATTTCAATACCTTTGTCGCATGTGACGTCACGTCCGGTTGCAGACTCAAACACTTGGCAGGCAAACAAGCACTCAAGCAGCACCCGGAGCGGACTGCCTCTTGGTAATGTTATTTTTAGTACCATCAGAGCAGGTATGTCTGATAGAAAACGTTTGAATGCTCTTTTTTAAATGCTCTAGCTCAATGTTAATTTACTTCAGATTTGCCATACGCACGCTAACATTAGCGATTTTACAAAGAGATGTCATCACCTCCAAATTAGGTAATGAAAACTACAACTAAGATGCACATTACAATCAAACAGCTGGTGTGTAATAAGTACAATACCTGCAGTAGAAACGTTTTTAGGATGCAACAAAAGACTAGATGATTCAACTTAATGGCAAAGACCAGGCAACACACCGTAGCCTATACACTACTGTCATCTAATGTCTTGGAATTGCAACTGCATTCAAAGTTCATTATATAATACTTGCAAATGAGATTCAGAATTGTAAGAAATTGTAATAAAACAACTGGACATCACAGTTATTATCCGCTTACAGTTAAATTTAAAAAAAAAGTTTTTATTAGTAAACCAATTAACATTAACACATGAACACACACAGAAGTACCGAAAATTGGTACCGTTGAGGACTGGTATTGATTTCTATTTACCGGGATTTAAAAGCGTATTGATTCAAATGTAAACGGTACACATTTGTGATCCTGCGTGTCTGCTTCTCTTTGTCTGCATGTCGCCAATATGTTTGCAGAAACATTCCACACTGACTTTCTACAGCCTGTGTAATGTATTTATTGCAAGTGTGACATCACTATTTTGTCTAATTGGACAATGAAATCCAGAGAAATGTCTTACAGCGCGGTGCCAGTACTCTGGTTCACCATTCAGGGGCGTTGGTGAGCTGGCAAGTGGTTGTCGCTGCCGTCCTTTTATGGCAAGGTAAAGGACAGTGCCAGCGTTTATTTTTTTTTATCAAACCTCATTGAAATACACAAAAATAGCGTCAGCATCAATTGTGTCTGCTAAAGTGGGCGACAAGTCAAGTGCAATATAGTGGTTTCTCTATTTTTAGGCCCTGCCGAATGACTGAATTAATAAATCAGACCACCCAGATGGAAGATAATATACCCAAGCTAACAGAAGGTAAACTTTTACAATAATTGGCGCATGTACTTAAACTGGAAAGGTAAAACCACAAATGTTTTTTCTAGGGATGCACAATATCTTTTTTTCCCAAGCCGATACCAATAACTTACTGTTTCTCAAAACCAACAGCCAATAAGTTTTTTTTTTTTTTATGTACATCTGACTGTAGTTTGTGCATTCCGTGAGCTAAGAAAGAGTCTGGCGTGTCTACATGCAAGAGGATCTCCTGCTGGCCTCGCTATGGACTGAACTCCCACATTATTAACTGTATCCACTCGGCATCCATTGCACCGGTCGCCAAGGGGGGCATCCCCACATCTGCGGTCCCTTCCAAGATTTCTCGCTGTTCCCATTGGGTTGAGTTTTTCTTGCCCTGATGTGGGATCTGAGCCGAGGATGTCGTCGTGGCTTGTGCAGCCCTTTGAGACATTTGTGATTAAGGGCTATAGAAGTAAACTTTGATTGATTGATTGACTTTGACTCAAAGGTGGATTTGACTAACTGTACCTGTAGATTTGACATCCCTTCTATGCGAGAGCTAACATCACTTCCATAAATTAGTAATGAATCTTAAGTCCATCTATAAGTGTGTGCAACGTGGCGATCATGTCGTGTTTTGCTAGCAAACATGCATCTGAAATATAGCGGCGCCTCAGAAGTACAATATGTAGCTCTAAGTGGTCTGCTGGCTGATGGGGTCCAGTGTCATCAGTGATGGTGAGGTGCGGGGTCTTCTGCATCGCTGATATTACAGTGGGGAAGTGTATCACTGATTCGGCTGTATTGTCTTATCTCTCGGCTGTTTGCAGTAGCGTGTTGCTGCTGGATGAATGAATGCCGTTTTTACGGGTGCTTTTCTGTCGTGTCTTGCCGTCCATGATTGACAGCTAAGGCTGTTTGGACATACATACTGGCTGTGGAACTCGAATGAAGCAGAGGATGTGTGTCTCCACCTCTGTGCTCACCTTGAGTGGGCGAGTTGCCCCACTGACACCAAGGCTAGCTTTGTCCAGTATGAGGAAATTGCAGATTTCTCTGGCCCTAGGGTCCTCTCTAGCGGGCTTTTTGATTTTCCTGGACGCAACAGGGGTAAGAATGGCCAATGGCTTTTCTTTGCGACTGGCTTTGGGCAGCTTCTTTGCTGGTGCAGGCGTCTAAATGGGCTTTCGAGGCATGAATGCTGGCAGCGTTTCGAGGTGGCTGGTGAGGTTTGATGTGTCGAAGGCAATGTTTTTTTTCCTTCCTCGCGGACTGTGGAATAAAGCAGTCCCACGCAACCGATGCCATGTTTGTTTATACTGTGAGCTCAAGTGAGTTTAGGGGCAGTTTAGAACCTTCTACGAAGTAGGCGCGCTTGATTTGTTAACCGTAACGCATGTACAGCACAATATGAATAATCTCACCTGATTGGAGTGTTGAAAAAAATCGTTTTCAGAGTTATTTTTCAATGCTACTGGATTATCGACGTGACGTCATAGTTCCTAATATTGGCCTGGTAATTATCGGGCACCCATAATTATTTAATTTGATAAAAATATTTTTTAAATAATACTAAGGACTATTAAATCTTTTTCACTGAAAGTGAATTATCTTCTTTTTCTCTTTTGTTCTCTTATTGATCAACCTTTATTAGCATTGATTAGACATGAATGTAAGGTTAAAAAAAACAACTCCAAAGTAGTCAGTTGCTTACCAGCCATGAATAACGGATGTATATCGTTATCGTTACGATACCCTTATCAATATTCCTTATTGATAACGGCATTTATCGTTACCCATATCAGTACTACGTAATTTATAGAAATAATGATGTGAAAAAATACCTTTTAATTAGCATTTATATTAGCACAAGAGGTTGAACACTCCCAACATTATGTACTGCATTTGTCTTTTTAAGTCTTAAATAAGTCAACTATGTGTGCAGTGCAAGGTGAAATACAGTTATGTCATCTTCTTGTAAAGACCACACAGATCCATCACATACATAATATTGATATTATTTATGTATGTGATATGATACATAAATCATATTTATGTATGGCATGCATGTGCAGAGCACAGACCTTTTACATCATTGGTCCCCAACCTTTTTAAGCCCAAACTCCTTAGTCTTAGCCAAAAAGCAAAGCAATATCAACCTCTGTGTCAACTATGTTTTATATGCGTGTGTCCGTAATATCATCAAAAGGTTCAGAAAAAATCTGGAGAAATCACTGCACGTAAGCGGCAAGGCCGAAAACCAACATTGAATGCCTGTGACCTTCGATCCCTCAGGCGGTACTGCATTAAAAACCGACATCAGTGTGTAAAGGATATCACCACATGGGCTAAGGAACACTTCAGAAAACCACTGTCAGCAACTTCAGTTCGTAGCTACATCTGTAAGTGCAAGTTAAAACTCTACTATGCAAAGCCAAGGCCATTTATCATTAACACCCAGAAACGCAGCCGGCTTCGCTGGGCCCGAGCTCATCTAAGATGTTCTGATGCAAAGTGTAAAAGTGTTCTGTGGTCGGACGAGTCCACATTTCAAATTGTTTTGGGAAATTGTGGATGTCGTGTCCTACGGACCAAAGAGGAAAAGAACCACCCGGATTGATATAGGCGCAAAGTTCAAAAGCCAGCATCTGTGATGGTATGTGGGTGTATTAGTGCCCAAGACATGGGTAATTTACACATCTGTGAAGGCACCATTAATGCTGAAAGGTACATACAGGTTTTGGAGCAACATATGTTGCCATCCAAGCAACGTTATCATGGACGCACGCCCCTGCTTATTTCAGCAAGACAATGCCAAGCCATGTGTTACAACAGCGCCGCTTCATAGTAAAAGAGTGTGGGTACTAGACTGGCCTGCCTGTATTCCAGACCTGTCTCCCATTGAAAATGTGTGGCGCAATATGAAGCCTAAAATACCACAATGGAGACCCCCGGACTGTTGAACAACTTAAGCTGTACATCAAGCAAGAGTGGGAAAGAATTCCACCTGAAAAGCTTCAAAAATTGGTCTCCTCAGTTCCCAAACGTTTACCGAGTGTTGTTAAAAGGAAAGGCCATGTAACACAGTGGTAAAAATGCCGCTGTGCCAACTTTTTTGCAATGTGTTGCTGCCATTAAATTGTATTATGTTAATGATTACTTGCAAAAAAAAAATGTGTTTCTCAGTTCGAACATTAAATATCTTGTCTTTGCAGTCTATTCAATTGAATATAAGTTGAAAAGATTTGCAAATCAATTTATTCTGTTTTTTATTTACGATTTACACAAAGTGCCAACTTCACTGGTTTTGGGTTTTGTATATATGTATGTGTGTGTGTGTATATATATGTATGTGTGTGTATATGTATGTATGTATGTATATATGTATGTATATACTGTATGTACAGTATGTGTGTATATATGTATGTATATGGATATACAGTATGGTGTGTATATGTTTATGTATGTATATATGTGTATGAATGTGTGTATATATGTGTACCGGTATGTATGTATGTATGTATATATATATATATATATATATATATATATATATATATATATATATATATATATATATACAGGCAGCACGGTGGAAGAGGGGTTAGTGCATCTGCCTCACAATACGAAGGTCCTGAGTAGTCTTGGGTTCAATCCCGGGCTCGGGATCTTTCTGTGTGGAGTTTGCATGTCCTCCCCGTGACTGCGTGGGTTCCCTCCGGGTACTCCGGCTTCCTCCCACTTCCAAAGACATGCACCTGGGGATAAGTTGATTGGCAACACTAAATTGGCCCTAGTGTGTGAATGTGAGTGTGAATGTTGTCTGTCTATCTGTGTTGGCCCTGCGATGAGGTGGCGACTTGTCCAGGGTGTACCCCGCCTTCCGCCCGATTGTAGCTGATAGGCTCCAGCGCCCCCCGCGATCCCAAAGGGAATAAGCGGTAGAAAATGGATGAATGGATGGGTATATATATATATATATATATATATATATATATATATATATATATATATATATATGTATGTGTGGGGGAAAAAATCACAAGACTATTTCATCTCTACAGGCCTGTTTCATGAGGGGGGTACCCTCAATCGTCAGGAGATTTTAATGGGAGCATTCGCATACCATGGTTTATATAGGGCACAGAGTGGGTGGGTACAGGCTGGCCTAGGGGCGTGGTGATTGGTTCATGTGTTACCTAGGAGGTGTTTCCGTCTATGGCGGCATGTTGTTACAATTTCGCTGCGTTTGTTGAGGGATGACAGGTCTGGACGGTAGATAAACAGTTTCTCTTTCAAGCATAGGTTGCATCTTTTATTACCACTATTGTAAGGTGTGCTGGATGCAAGAATTTGCCATGTTATTGAATATTCAACATTATTGTCTTTGAGGTCCCAAATGTGTTTGCCGAGTTCTGTGGTATTTCGCAGGTTTTTGTTCCTGAAAGAAGCCTTGTGGTTGTTCCATCTGGTTTTGAATTCACCCTCGGTTAATCCTACATATGTGTCGGATGTGTTAATGTCCTTGCGTATTACCTTAGATTGGTAGACAACTGATGTTTGTAAGCATCCCCCGTTGAGGGGGCAATCAGGTTTCTTTCGGCAGTTACATGGTTTGTTGGTTTTGGAGTCGTTCTGACTGGGGGTCGACGGCTCATTTGCAATTGTTTTGTTGTGGTTTGAGATGATTTGTCGTATATTGTTCATGCAGCTGTAGCTCAATTTGATGTTGTTCTTGTTGAATACTTTTCTTAGGTTGTTGTCTTTGGGAAAGTGTTTGTCAATCAGGTTGAGGAATTTGTGTCCAATGTTCGTTGAGACGTTTTTGCTGTATGGGGGGTTGTACCAGATGATGCCGTTTCGTTTTCTGTTCTTTTTTGGCTGGTTTCCTGGCGTGGGTTCATAGGTGAGGGTGAAATTGTATCCGCTTTCATCAAGGGCTTTTTGGTACGGGGGGGTTGCTTGGTCAAATTCAGCTTTGCTAGATGACAGCATCGATAGCCTTTTATTGATTCCGGTAGGTATTCTTTTCGTGGTGGTGGGTGGATGGTTGCTGTCATGGTGCACGTATTGGAGTGTTGTGTTGGGTTTCGTGAATGGTTGGTAGCTGTTATTTCTCAGGTTGAAAGTGACGTCAAGAAAGTTGACGGTTTGCTTGTTGGCTTCAATCGTGATCCGTAGGCCGTTCTCTTTGAAAATTTGGCATATGCGCTTCTTGGTATTCTCGCTGCTCCTTGGCGAGGCGCGACACACTGCCAGTCCGTCATCACGGTAAATACCAAGGTTCAGATTGAGGCTAGCGAGCTGGGAGAGGAGGAAACTCCCAACGAGTTCACACGTTTCTGCTCCGTCAAAACTTCCCATAGTGACGTCAAATGTTGCATTGTTCTTTTTTTGCCATGGTGTACTGTTGTGGATGAGAATGGAGTTTTTTGCGTATGTATATATATATATATATGTGTGTGTGTGTGTGTGTGTGTATATATTATAACAAAGGCATAGTGTCTTCAAATCAAATGCAAACATCACCTTATAGCAAACCATTCATCAGATAAATTATTTTTCAGCAAATAAAGTGTTATTGTGTACAATTTGCTATAATTTTATGGGTTACAGCGAAGTCCATCAAGACTGGCTTGTTTTCAAGATGACAAATGTGCTGCTCTGTAGTAACGTTATCTGCATGGCAACAGCAATGATGAAGAAACACTTTTGCACGCATTGGATTCTCGAAATGTGCGCTTTCACAAATGCACATAAAGAAAAGCCAAAGCGTGTGTGTGGTTGTGTCAAAAACACTGCTCACAAATCAAAACAAGCCATGTAGTGTTATTGTCATCAGCAGCGTTATTGTCATTACTATCACTATATCACTTCCAGTGTAATTCTTCCTCATATGTGTTCTATCTCACGCACCATTAGTTCAGGCCCCGTGGCCCACTGGGGGCCGCGTCATCGTCTGCTGATGTGCCAGCGAGCCCACTGCTGTCAGCACACCGACGCCTGTCGATAGCCAGCCAGATGTTTTTTTTGTTTTTTCTTTCTCTCCACTGCCTTTTATTGTGCGGGGCGGCCGTGCCAGGTTCACCGTGGCAACCGTGTGATGGTGCTTTAGAGGCCATTATGTCGGCCCTCTGATGACACTCAAATAGCTATCATTACACCTCCAAGGAGACACCGAGCCGGGAGAAGGAGGAGAGCAGGAAAGAGAGGAGCAGGAATAGGCAGAAAGAAGTGATGGGAAGGGAGGAAAGGTGAACTGTGGAATGATGGCATGAAATTGCACAGGAAGAAGGGATGAGAGATGGGGGGGGGGGGGATTCAAAATGACCGTTTCAGAGTTAACAGCCTAAAGCTTTTTTCTCCCCTATTAACTTCTATTCTGCCATTACTTGGGACTGCGGGACACTGGCTTGCACCCCACAGTGTCCTGTTATGCTACAGGCACTTCTTACACACACCCACACCCACACACCCACTGGCTCTCCCTATTCTTTGCTCCTGCCTTCAGTTTGAAAGGAAAAATTGTGGACTGAACGACAGACGTGTGCTTTGTTCTTTTTTTTTTTGAGGACAGAGGTCACTGTTGTTGGATCCAAGAGAGAGATTCTCTGTTGTGGTTCACCCCAAAGGTGGTTAATGAAGGAATTCCATACCAAACACATCTAATAATACAATAGTAATATATAGCATTTACAGGTAAAACTGAACAAATAGTATATCATGTAGAAGTCAATTCAACTTTAAATGTAAAACTAATTGGTTATATAAACTAATTACATTCAAAGTGAGATATGTCAAGCCTTTATTCTTTTTTTTTTTTTTTTTTTTTTACAATATTGATGATCATGGCTTACGGTTTTTGAAACGCCCACATTTTCTAAGATTTTCAAGTCAAGGTTTTCTTAAACTGTATGCCATAATCATCAAAAGAAGGCTTGACATATATTGAGTTGAATGTTATGAGCCTATGTCATATTAGTTTCACTTTGTAAATCTAATTGCTGAAATAAAAAAAAACTTGGCACGATATTAAAATGTTTTTTCGTATCACCTGTATTACACTAATTGTCAACTAACACACAGCAAAATGCAGGCAGATTTTTCTTTAAATATGTGTAAGTTATTCGCATATCTACATTGGTTTGTTTACAAAATGTAAACTATCAGTCACTTATGCATTTTTTTAGGAGGCCCTCAGTGGAAATATTTTAGACACCCTTGCAATAATGACTATAGGACAAAGTCAATGATTGATTGATTGATTGATTGATTGAAACTTTTCTTAATAGATTGCACAGTGAAGTACATATTCCGTACAATTGACCACTAAATGGTAACACCCGAATAAGTTTTTCAACTTGTTTGAGTCGGGGTCCACTTAAATCTCCTTTAAATTGGAAGCATATGCGACTTGTCCAGGGTGTACCCCTCCTTCCGCCCGATTGTAGCTGAGATAGGCTCCAGCGCCCCCCGTGACCCCGAAGGGAATAAGCGGTAGAAAATGGATGGATGGATATAACATCTAATTGATTAACAATCAGGACCAAAATAGGTCTATGCATCTAAAACAAAAAAAAATGGCACATGTAATTTCCAGAGCCACCGCTAAGTGGCGATGTCAGCCTTGTATTAAAACAGTGATGTGCTTAGTTCTCCAACAACACAAAAGGGGAAATACGATTGATGCTTGTTTCCTTACTGTTGCTGACGGAAATAACATGTTTAATGCTTTATTTTTAGCTGCAGAAATGATCAAATCTAAATCAGTACAATTAAAAACAAGTCTGCCGTAGTTTACATGTTTGTCTAACCCATGTATACATATACGTGGATATGAGTTTATCCCTCACTGCTTAACTTGCATTTCTCATATGCTTTTAATCTCACTGCTTCTCTTGCATACTAATTTGATCACCAGTGCGGTTTGTGTTTAAACTGCATGCTCTTCTTATTTTAAATATTTCCAAAACCAGCCTAGGTTTTTAACAAAAACAAATTGCCTCTGGTTGGATCATTCATTAATTCACATTTGGCTGTTACAGCAGCGCAAGCTTGTGTTTTATCGTCGGTTCTGTCTTGGGTGGCAGGAAAGAGTTAATATCAACGGGCTAAACGTGATGAGTGAGAAGACTATGACCAACAGCCAGCCAATCAGCGCTAAGATTAACACCTCGCTCGGCTGCGATTGGTCCCAAGCTTTATATTGTCCTTTGGAAAATCAGTCCCCACGTGGGGTCAGACCCCATGTCGCAGCTTTCATTGGCTACGAGCACAAACTCAAAAGCTAGTTCGCCACCTGATTGGCTCTCTTTCCACACACACACACCGCCCCTCCCTACCTTGTTTTCGATCCTCAAGGAAGGGAACGATCCCTCTCGGGCTCACTCGTCTCCTCCGCCGTGGTGGCTGCACATTTATCAGGAAATATGTCCAGCATGTCACAGCGAGACTCTTTACGTCGACAAAGTACGAAAAACAACAATACTGCTTGATATTTAACACGAAGACGACGTGTCCGAGTACCGGAGCTGGTTCGGCTATTCCTCTTTCTTCGTCGACGACGCCAATGTTTCGTTGTATCGGTCGGTTCTCTTTTCTCACACACACACTAGTTTTCCATTCATGTCCTTGCTTTATTCATAACCTTACTTTAAACCATCAGCCTTCACCTTAACCAATATAACATTGTTCTTCCTCACTTAAGACTATGGACTATGAAATATTTGAATGACCGTGTGACAGAATGGCATACACACAGTGGCACAGCCAACCTTTAATGAGCTAAATATATTAGGGAGGATTAACGTAACCCAATTGGACTTTATAGCTACTACATTCATGCATTCATGAGTCAACTTTTCACCCATGTCTCCATCCATCATGCATCGTCCGTCATGCTTTCAGCTATATCCATCTAGCCCTTTAATCCACTCACTCATTCACTCACTCACTCGCCAGCCCCACCCGTGGATGTTTTACCCTTCTGTCCCTCCATTTAACGATACATAATGATCAATGCATTCATGTAACAACACAATCATCAATTACAACACCATCCCGAAACACATCATCCACACTTTCATCCATTCATTCGTTCATTAATACATATACTGTAACTTTAAATCCATCCATTTCTCCATTGTTTGATTTATACATGCATGCATTATACATCCATACCATTTTTGATCATTTGTTGATTCATTGATTCAGGACAGCACGGTGGAAGAGGGGTTAGTGCGTCTGCCTCACAATACGAAGGACCTGAGTTGTCTTGTTTGGAGTTTGCATGTTCTCCCCGTGACTGCGTGGGTTCCCTCCGGGTACTCCGGCTTCCTCCCACCTCCATTGACATGCACCTGGGGATAGGTTGATTGGCAACACTAAATTGGCCCTAGTGTGTGAATGTGAGTGTGAATGTTGTCTGTCTATCTGTGTTGGCCCTGCGATGAGGTGGCGACTTGTCCAGGGTGTACCCCGCCTTCTGCCTGATTGTAGCTGAGATAGGCTCCCGCGACCCCAAAGGGGAATAAGCGGTAGAAAATGGATGGATGGATGGATCAATCCATCCATTCTGTTGGTCATCATCTATATTAATCCATCCTTCCACTCAATTATTGAGCTATACATCAAGCCATTGATTCATGCATGTAACCAAGTATTAATGGACTTATTCATTTATTTGTTATCTGTTAATCCAGTCATAGCTCCAGTGCCCCCCGCGACCCCGAAAGAGACAACCGGTAGAAAATGGATGGATGTATTTGTTCAGCCAGCCTGTTAATCATATATTTATACATTATTCCATTTAAGTATACAGCCGTTAATACTTTCAACTAAACGTCCATCTCTTATCGATTTATTCACTTGGCAATCCTGTTAATAAACTATATATCCATTCGCCCATCAATTCAGTTATTTGACTATTTTGGCTATTCGTCCATTTAATTATAAAACTTAAATTCCATCTATGCATACATTAATTAATTTATTACTTTCATTCAATCATTTAACTACACATCTATCCACTCACACTTTCATTAAAATAACAATGTATCCATTCACTCAGTGATTCACTAAATTGTTTAATTGTATGTATTCATTATTTGGGGTATTTATCCACACATCCATCCACTCATTATTTTCATTCAAATAGCCATTTATTTATACAGTACATCCAGTCATTTGTTCATCCATCCATTGGATTATTTAAATTTGTGTGTGTTACCCTTAAAGCATTATTTAATTACCTTATTCATCATTTTAACCCCACTACTGTACACTTGCCGATGACAGCGTTATAGAATAGTCTTTTAAAAAATATATTTTCAATAATCTATTGAGATTGTCCTCTATGGAACTAAAGACTTTTATTTTTTTTATTATTATTAATCAATCCAACAAAACAATACACAACAATACCATAATAATGCAATCCAATTCCAAAACCAAACCCGACCCAGCAACATTCATGAATAGCAATAAACAGAGCTAATGAGACTTGACCTTTGACCCATGGCTGTTCTCTCCAGCATTTAGTAGATTTATGTAGACAAAGTAAGAAAAGGGATGTTTTTGGGTTACTTGAAAAAAATATATATTTTAGAGAAGTGTTTGTATTAGATGTGTTCTAATCATGGTTTTATGACACCGATTCCGATAATCCTTGAGTGACATCGGCTAATACCGATCGCATGTCCAACCATCCATTTTCTAAACCCCTTACCCTCATCAGGGTTGCTGGTAAGCTTGATCCTATCCCAGCTGACTTAGGGCGAGAAGCGGGGTACACACTGGTCGCCAGCCAATCGCACTGATCACATGTATTAACTGTAAATTGTACATAATGAGTAATGATGGGTAAATGGCGTGAGTATGTGGCACACCCACTGGCTGTACTGACACTGCACGGATGCTGTCTTATTCTTTCTTAGTGGTCATCAACCATCTGCTGTTTTTCTTCTTTTTAAACGACTGGCTCTGCAGAAAAGAATATGAAACATGCAACTCTAATGACGTGACTTTGGAAGCACTACAGTAGCTTCATCAGTCAACTTTGTTACAACCTGGCCTCAAAACTTGCAGCGAGGTAAATGTCGCTTGATATATGATCGAAAGCTCTTACTGCAGAGTTGATTATGCAGATGCGGCTTGGAGGAACGCCTTCTCTGACTGCTTGACGACAAGCAGGCTAGACTCTGACTCCAATTCTATCTGTTCATGTTAATCATTCTACATTATTATTGCCTGTACTTACGTTTGATAGTTTTCATAATTAATGGACTTGCCATGTTGAAAAAAACGTTCTACAACCTTCAGAATATCCTACTAAAAAATAGGTGAATATAAGATAGCTGATTGTTTGTTTCCTGAATGCTTCAATAGAGCTGCAATGTCCAGTCAGTTGTCTTCAGGAGCGACATCAGTCATCCGTTTCTCGCCTCATCCGCCGCCAGGTCTGTGCTGCGGATTTGGTGACCGTCTGATCCGGCGTCAGCAGGCACGGCGTTCCGCGCTGTGACTTTTTGCAGGTTGGTGGAAAAGGGATGGATGCCCTCCTATGTGTCCTGGGCGATTGTTGTTGTGGCGATGGCGGCCATAGCATTGGTTTCCAGGGAGATCGGTGGCCGCTTGTCTTGACCCGTCCCCCTCGTGCTGCTGTCACCGGCGTTATTGATGCACGGCGCTGCTTGGTATTGTCAGAGTGCAGGAGGGAGGGCGATGAGGATAACGGTTAATGAGTTCAGGAGGAACACGGACTCTCCCTGCTTACCCCCAGCCCCATCCCAATACTTCTTCATTTCTCATGGGGGTCTTGTGTGAGTGTGCATTAAGAATGGGGGTCTCTCGTGATCCATCACCACCAAATGCACTTTGCGAACACAAAAGCGCTCACACACCTAGACGCTGCTTGCTGTTTTTATGCAGAGTGCTTGCAAAACATTCTGCTGGTACAGTAAACACACACACACACAGTACAAATGCTGCCTGAAGCTACAAGCCAATTAATAATCACCCAACTTTCAATGGACAGACCCAAATATACTGTTAGAAGGGAGAGAAGAAGAAAGATCAGTTACAGGAATATTCCATACAAAAAAATCCTTGCCGCAGTAAAAATAATTTGCCTTGTTGGGGCCTGTGTGATGTTCCATTAACACATTCTTCATTGCTTAAACTTTCACATGCAAGCCTGTCTTGTTCTCTTCCAGAATACCAAACTTGAGCTCAGCAAAGGATTACTCATTGGACCAAGGGAGGATTTTTTAAAATTTTTATTTAAACTAAACCAACCTGATTGTAATGACTAGTTTGCTAGTAAACCAGTGACTGGATTTTGTGCCTAATCTTGCCACAAAGAAAATATATTTTTTACTGTCTCTTTCTTCTGAGAATAATTATTGTTTTACAAATAATGATAATGCATAAATTATTATTGAAGACTCTTTTTGGCAAAGACGGCGACGGGCTGAAAGGGAGAGCCACACGGATGCCACCTTCATATTTTGCTACGAGTTCTTTTTGAATTCAATAGTGTTTCTTACCTTCTTTACCAAAAGTAATTGCACTTTTTGTGGCCCCATAGTGGCTTATTTTGTAGTCGCACTTAATAAAAAAAAGACTGAGTCTCCAACGCAGGTGATTCTTTGGGCACTCATATTTGCGACATGTTAACACGGGCAAGCGTACTAGCTTGCTCAGCGCAATAAGACAGTATACGAAAACCGAATCCTACGCCGCAAAAAAGAGTTGGCAAAATATAAAATAAAAAGACTGGATTTTAGGAAAAATTACTAACTTGCTGCATGGACAAATCATTTTACTTGATAAGACATCCTAAATTAGGATTTGTATATCCAGAAATTAGAAGGATTTTTAAGATACAAATAAGTATTTTATTCTGATTTTATTGAACTTGTAACTCTTAAATTAAGCATCCTCGAGATGTTGCAGAATCTTTAAACAAGATTTTCTATGTTGGGGTACACCAAAATATCTTCTTTGAATAGTTCCATCCATCCATCCATTTTCTACCGCTTGTCCCTTTTTGTGGTCGCGGGGGGTGTTGGAGTCTATCTCAGCAGCATTCGGGCGGAAGGCGGGGTACACTCTGGACAAGTCGCCACCTCATCGCAGGGCCAACACAGATAGACAGACAACATTCACACTCACATTCACACACTAGGGCCAATTTAGTGTTGCCAATCAACCTATCCCCAGGTGGGAGGAAGCCGCAGTACCCGGAGGGAACCCACGCAGTCACAGGGAGAACATGCAAACTCCACACAGAAAGTTCCCGAGCCCGGGATTGAACCCAGGACTGCTCAGGACCTTCGTATTGTAGTTATTTTCTAAATTTTAAAATTGAGTAGAAAAAATTGTTGTTAATATAAGAATTCAGATTAGTCAATGACTAAAAATTAGGGATTAATCGAATTAATCACACTCTTGAATTGTGAATGATTATGATTAATCACAGGTTATTACTTGTTTACAAAGTTCAAATTTACCTTAGAAAATACCCCAATATTCGGACACAAATGCAATTGTATTGTCAGAGTGTCATCCAGGAACGTTCTTAAATGTTTTACTTACTGAAAGTCATTGACTACGCTTACACTGCAGGCCAAAGTGGCCCAAATCAGATTTTTTTGGGATCTGATTTTTTTTCCCCTGACTGTTTACACTGCAAGTAAAATGTGATTTTTATCAGACTCCAGTGTAAACTCGCACAGGCCCCAATGTGGCCTCGACGTCACTTGCATGCGCACTTCAATAAAATGACATTAAAAAGGAAGTTGACCGGGAGGAAGTCGCTACTACTACAAAATAAAATATGTCGCAACACCTTAAAAATGAGTGTTTTTCTACGTGAAAGTGAATGAAAGTAATACAATGTACGAATGGATCTATATACTGTAATATATTTGGGAGAGTTGTAATCTTTTTATGGCTTTTAAGTAGAGGAGACACGGACTTCAGCGTGAATCTACGGGAGCTTTATTTTTCAACTCACATGTAAGCAAATGCGCCACAGCGTCAATTCCGGTCTTTCAACAATCGCTATTTCTTCGGAATCAAAATGTATATTCATATTACATAAAACGTATTATTTGCGCACTATTGAAAAGTGATGCACCGAAAATTCGGTCATCTTAAATAAAAACCTAAACCGGATGTTGTGATGAAATATCCATTTCCGCTAGCGACTGCGTCTTTCACACGAGTGACATAGCTCGCCCAAAGCTGATGAAAAAAAAAAATCACATTCAGGTCACATTGTGTTTAGGCTGCAGTCACATTTTAAAGGACCAGATTTAAATTGGATTCAGGACTAGCTCCTGATGTGGCCTTAATCTGATGCCAAAAGATCAGTTTTGAAGCACTTTGGAGCGTTTAGACTGGCAAAAAAAATCAGATTTGGTGTGCAGTGTAAACGGGGCCATTGATTTGCTCAAAACTTAGTGACAGTATAGTGAGATTTAAGTCATACTTGCCAACCTTGAGACCTCCGATTTCGGGAGGTGGGGGGTGGGGGGCGGGAGGCGTGGTTGGGGGCGTGGTTAAGATATATATATATATAAGAAATACTTGACTTTCAGTGAATTCTAGCTATATATATATATAAAAGAAATACTTGAATTTCAGTGTTCATTTATTTACACATATACACACACATAACACTCATCTACTCATTGTTGAGTTAAGGGTTGAATTGTCCATCCTTGTTCTATTCTCTGTCACTATTTCAGAACACACACATTATACAAATATACATTATAAAATCAATAAGAAAACGGGAGCTCTAATTTGGGAGTCTGAATTAGGATCAGAAGTTCCTATATAAACATTGCGCACTCACGTCGCCTTTTTGTATTGATTACTGCAGCTGTGCACTGGATTCATTCACAAATACAAACTACAACTCACAAACACTTTAGAGTTAGGCTCCACCATCAGAATGTGTACTTAAACTTATAAAGATCACATGGATGTTATTCAGTGAGTTGATTCACCAAAACTAACCTGTTATACAGGAGGAAAAAGCACAAAGGACGTTTCAATTGTTCACAGACTGGTCGCGCTCATCAGAATGACAAGACACTTCCGGTCTGCAGGTGATAGCATTCAATTGGGAAGAAACGCCCTACTGCCCCCTACTGATAAATGTGGAATGACAGCTCCAAAAACGAATTCAAACCACAAAATAAAATAAATAAATCAACACAAAAATGTGACACATTATGGGTGGGTCACATATGCATGTACAGTAGATGGCAGTATTGTCCTGTTCAAAAGTGTCACAACATCGCTGTTTACGGCAGACGAACTGCTTTACGGTAGACGAATACTTGACTGCTGTTGTTGTGTGTAGTTACCGCGCTGGGAGGACGTTAATGAAACTGCCTAACAATAAACCCACATAAGAAACCAAGAACACGCCCTCCATCATTAGCTGTTTATGTTGTGGGAAAGTGGACGTGTGAACAGACTGTCAACACGTCACTCAGGTCCGCATGGAGCTGGAGGGGGCGTGGCCTCCAGCTCCGCCTGAATTTCGGGAGATTTTCGGGAGAAAATTTGTCCCGGGAGGTTTTCGGGAGAGGCGCTGAATTTCGGGAGTCTCCCGGAAAATCCGGGAGGGTTGGCAAGTATGATTTAAGTGCACATTTTGAAAGTGTTTGCAATAATATAGCAAACAAGGTACAGATAGTGAACACACACATAAACAACTTAACATTGTGCACCATTTCCACTTCCTTTAACCAGTTGTTTATACAATCAATCTTATTTACTTTTTTTAAAATGAAAGTACTCATCTCTTTTTTTGATACAATGCGACCTCAGGTAGTTGTGACTACTTACAGATCTCCAATGGTCTCCAGTAAGCAAAATAAATTCAGTATCAGCCAGAAGTTGCAACATGTTGCTTTTGTTTGTGTAGTACAGTCGGTGTATCCATGTTGTACTACTGCTCCTCCAGTTTGTACGACAGATCAGCTGTTGTGACATCTTCTTGCCGCACTTTGTCTTCACTGATGTCAGGTGGTCGACATGTGCTGGCTCGCTATTTGGCAGAAACATAGAATTCATGCTAATTGTGCCATCCTCTAATAAGTATTTGATTTAAAATGCTATTTTAGACTTGTGTGCCGTTGCAATACCAATATATTACCTTAGTTGTATCTGAAGTTTTGTTGGAGTGTGTTTTCAAGCGAAATTGGCCCCCGGGCACACCGCTCAGACGCCAGGGACGGCGTGGCGCGGTTGGGAGAGTGGCTGTGCCAGCAACCTGAGGGTTCCTGGTTCAATCCCCACCTTCTACCAACCAAGTCACGTCCGTTGTGTCCTTGAGCAAGACACTTCACCCTTGCTCCTGATGAGTGGTGGTTAGGGCCTTGCATGGCAGCGCCCGCCATCAGTGTGTGAATGTGTGTGTGAATGTGGAAATACTGTCAAAGCACTTTGAGTACCTTGAAGGTAGAAAAGAGCTATACAAATATAACCCATTTACCATTTACCATTCATCACTCATCTTCTCTCTGGTCGTGTGCAGACTTCCGGGTTTACGCGCGATCATAAACAGTGTGATCAATGTTCAATATCCATTTATGATAACCCGATAATTTATTTTTATTCATCACATGCCTTATCACGTTAACCTTGACAGCCCTATTAAAAATAAGTAAATACCTCTTAAAACTAGGGACATTTCGAGAAATCTCATTTAAAATCTTGGCAAGTGGCATATAATTTGCAGTGTACAAGAAGTAGGGTATACAGAAACCGAGGTACCACTGTTTAATCCTGCATACACAAATTCAACTCCCTGTGGATTTGAGAAAGTCCAAAATAAATGTGTAACAGTGCGGCCAATTCTAGTTTTTAAATATCACTTTTTTTTCAAAGTTCAAACTATCCATCCATCCATCCATTTTCTACCGCTTATTCCCTTTGGGGTCGCGGGGGGCGCTGGAGCCTATCTCAGCTACAACCGGGCGGAAGGCGGGGTACACCCTGGACAAGTCGCCACCTCATCGCAGGGCCAACACAGATAGACAGACAACATTCACACTCACATTCACACACTAGGGCCAATTTAGTGTTGCCAATCAAACTAATAATTTTATTATTCCTTATATTACATTTTTTTAAATGATATTTCATATATTGGTAGTTGCTTCTTATATTTTATTTAATTGAAGTTCTTACTATTTTGATTTTTTCCGCCATGTTCGCTGTTTTGCACCAATACACCAACACAATGATTGCGCCAATGATCATTGTCTGTATATTTGACCACAATCGTATTTACATTTTTTTTTGGTAATCATACTTATGTAGTTCAGGAGCTTAGAAAAGCTTAAAATGATCTTAAGAGTATGATAAGAGTGCTTGAATTTCACTGTGAAAATGTGTATGAATATACTGTATTATACTGTACTTGTTGTATCACACTGATCTGTAATCCACACACACAGACACATATTCAGTATATACTGGATACAGTATATGGACACACACACACACACACACACCCGTAAAGCTCTATCACACACACACACACGCAAAGAAGCATCAGCATGGATTAATGTCTTTGCCTGCGCTATTTCATTTATTACTGTCAGAGGTCTTTTGTGATGAGGACATTTTTCAGGATGCTAACCATTACTCCCTCAAGGCCCCAGGCTCCATAAGACCTCAAATGTGTGTGTGTATGTGTGCGCACGTGTGTGTTTATATATAAGTGAATGTGGAACCTACATACTGTATGATGCCGAGGGTCGAAACGTACTTTTTCACAAAAAAGAAATAGTTATTTTTGTTCACATTACCATTTCTAACTGCTCGTTTATTGTTACTCTTGAAAGGACAGTTTGTTCATTCAAGTGCTTAAAATCTGCTGAGTGTGCTTTAAAACAGTGGTTCTCACCACCCACATCACCCCCTTGATGACAAACTGTGACCCAAATAAGTCATCACTACACACAGACAGAAACATTTCAAGGTGTTATTAATTTCTTAATAACTTTGATCATTTTAGTTTAGTGGTGTCCAAAGTGCGGCCCAGGGGCCATTTGCAGCCCGCAGGTCGAATTTTGTTGGCCAGCAGCATGTTGTCAGAAAAAAACAACTGTAAAAACTGAATAAAAAAGGATAAAATAATCGGAATGTAATGAGAAATAGTAGAAATATTCAAACTAATAATCAATAATAAACTTGGTCACCTCACATACAACCCAAAGTTGTGTCTTTAAAGATATGTAATATCTGTTTTTAGCATGAAAAAAAACCTATATATATATATATACATATATATTTTAGAGTTGTACAGTATACAAGTATTAATAAAGTATTGCGGTACTAATACATTAAAAACGGTACTACACTGCTTCTGAAAAATAAAACTTTTCCCCCCCCCTCCGGACATGACGGCGCGCCATCGTCATGTTGTGACATTGCTGATAAAATGAGCAGAGGCATATGTTAGGCAACGCACACGGACGGAGTACTCACAAGCAGACACGTGGAGACGGATGAGGTAAAATGGACGCATTTTGGTTCAAAAACTAAGAATAAAGATAAAGCTATAAACTCTAAAGCGCCAGTCTGCAAGCGGTACTTTAAAACATAGCTACCTAGCGGCTAACGTCCATCCGCAGCTGGCAGTGTTTTAGCTGCTTCTAATTCACTAATCCTCGCCTCCATGGCGACGAATAAAGTGAAGTATCATCCCTGCAGGACGAGGAATAGCTAAACATGCTTCACTACACACCGTAGGAGGATACATTAGCTAACTGCTAACAGCAGACTAGCGGTCCTGAATGTAAACAAATGCCATTGGTGGATCCACACAAACATCGATTGTAATGATACCAAATACAAGAGCCGTTTATAGTCGATACTACAATGATCACATTGATATTTTTTTATTATCACAAAATCTTTTGTAATGTTTGTTGTTTATAAACCCAGGAAATACGTCCTAGGACACATGAATTAATTATGACCAATGTATGATCCTGTAACTACTTAATATTGGATTGATACCAACATTTGTAGTATCATCCAAAACGTATGTGGAGTATCCAAACAGAAAAATAAGTGTTTATTTACATTTTAACAGAAGTGTAGTACATTAAAAGAGAAAGTAAGCAGATATTAACAATAAATGAACAAAATGATTAAAAATCAGTTTTCTACTGCTTGTCCCTTATAATTTTGACAACATAACAGAATGGGAAATAACACAATATGTTACTGCATACGTTAGCACCCAAATTAGTAGCCTTTGTTTGGTTACTAACTACTAAAACAGAAGTTGTCAAGTATGTTCACTTTTTTATTAAATTACATTATTACTTTGATTGCAATAAGAAATGTATGTTTAATGATTCATAAGATTTTCTGTGAAATTAAGCCAATATTTACATTTTTGTGTGCCCCTTTATTTTAAAAACCCGTACCAAAAAATTGGTATCGGGACAACCCTTATATATAAATATATATATATATATATATATATATATATATATATATATATATATATATATATACATACATACATATATACTGTATATGTATGTATGTATTTATATATATATATATATATGTATGTATGTATGTATATATATATATATATATATATGTATGTATGTATATATTAGGGCTGGGCGATATATCGATACACGCGATATATCGCAGGTTTGAAAATGACTATATATAGCGATATAGAAAATGACTATATCGTGATATTCGAGTATACGTTCTCACGCAGTTGCTTTTAGCTGCTGGCATTACACAACAGGCTCTCCTCGCTCTTTCCTGTGTCTCCTTCTCACAGACAGACAAGCGCACCTTCTTACACACGTCACATACTGTCACGTCATACGTCACATACGTATACGCCCTCGCGCAGCAAAGAGGTAGCAGCATAGGTAACGTTAGCTGTGATGCTAGCGGTAATACGAGAGAAGAAGGTGCGAATCTGGTAACAAATGAAGGAATAATTAATTCCCCCCAAAAACAGCAGGGGGTCCATCGTCTGGCGGTGGTTTGGCTTCAAGTGGGAATATGTCGAACAGACAACCGTAATTTCTCAAGTGTGGGGCGAAAACGTTGCTATAAAAAGTAGCATTACTGCTAAGATGTAGCATCATTTGAAAAGTCACCCGCTCGAGAATGAACAGTGCTTACTCCGCATGTCAACATCTCCGTTCGGTGCCACACCAACAAAATGCCGAGGCAACCATTTCCACATCAACACCGTATGAAAAAAAAAAACGACATAAGGAGTTATGTCCGCCGGAACCTACCACATAGCGAAGGACGTACACAATTTGATTTCCTATAATGCAGCTCATTTTTATTTGACAGTTATTGAAATATCTTGTGTGACATCATGCACAAAAGTGCACTTTATTTGTTTTAAACTATTGTAGTGGCGTTCTGTACAAAAAGTGCACTTTAATTTAGTGATGTTTTGATTTGTCATCTTAGTGACATCATGCACAAAAGTGCACTAGTAGCTTGTTTTAAAATGTCTCTGACAATCTTGCACCTTCTGTTTTGGAAATGACATGAATGTTTGTGCCACTGCTTAATAACTGTTTAATAAATACACTTTTGTTAAATTGACTTAGTTGTGATTTCTCTTTCTGCATGAAGAGTTTAAAATGAGCATATATTAATGCAGTATGAACAAGAATGTTTTAATGTAGACACATAGAATCATCATACTGCTGTGATTATATGCATCAAGTGTTCATTCAAGGCTAAGGCAAAATATTGCGATATATATCGTGTATCGCGATATGGCCTAAAAATATTGAGGTATTAAAAAAAGGCCATATCGCCCAGCCCTAATATATATATATCAACAACAATAATAAACACTCTTAAATGTGTAATATTTTCGTAAAAGACAGCATTTTTAACACACTTGGTTATGCAGTTACATCGTATTATTATTATTACTGTTATTATTATTATTATATTCTTACAGGAGGAAAACAACAGTAAAAACGTAAGGAATAAAAGAGCTAAGAAATCGGAATGTAATGAGAAAAAGATTAAATGTTCTAACCGATAATTGATAATATCCTTAGTCACCTGTAACACAGAGCTGAGACAAAGTTTTGTATTTAAATATATATATCTGTTGTTGGCATTTTGAAATACTTTTTAATATGCGAACCTTTAGGGGAAAAGTTTGGACACCGCTGATTTATATCGTATTTCCCGCAACCTGTATGCAATGCATGTTCAATTCACATCCGAATTAGAGATTATTTTTCTGCGATTCACTACTAAAAGGTTGTATAGCCTGGGTCCTATTCCAATCCAAAGTGGGCTAAACACAATATTCAAGTGAAAACTAAATGGGTTTTTGTGTGTGTGTGTGTGTGTGTGTGTGTGTGTGTGTGTGTGTGGGGAGGGGGTCAAAAGCTAGTCATTGCCTTCATAGGAGCGTGTCAAAGCTCAGCATTGCTACTAAACACAAATGGAGAGTTTAACATGAACCAGGAATTTAATCAAGCTTTCAGATCTACAGTGACCCCGTGTCACTCAACACAAACAAACTTACTTTTCAAGGTAGCCATTCACATTTTTACACTCACAAAGTCCAACCTGCTCCTGTGTCAAACCCAGTAGTAGAAGAATAACATCATGTTTCTCCCAAAGGTGGGAAAAAAAGAGAGTCCACTATGCCTGATATCTCATGTGATCTCAAGACACGCCAACAGTATGCCTCCAATATTCCAAATGATGTTGTGTGCTTTTAAAAGAATCCAAAAAGTCGTTTTTTTATCGGCCTTTTCTAAAGTCGGAAATTTTAGTTGCTGTATAATTCACTGCTTTTGCTGTAAGGAAAAGTGTGCTACTAAAAATATATACAGGTAAAAGCCAGTAAATTAGAATATTTTGAAAAACTTGATTTATTTCAGTAATTGCATTCAAAAGGTGTAACTTGTACATTATATTTATTCATTGCACACAGACTGATGCATTCAAATGTTTATTTCATTTAATTTTGATGATTTGAAGTGGCAACAAATGAAAATCCAAAATTCCGTGTGTCACAAAATTAGAATATTACTTAAGGCTAATACAAAAAAGTGATTTTTAGAAATGTTGGCCAACTGAAAAGTATGAAAATGAAAAATATGAGCATGTACAATACTCAATACTTGGTTGGAGCTCCTTTTGCCTCAATTACTGCGTTAATGCGGCGTGGCATGGAGTCGATGAGTTTCTGGCACTGCTCAGGTGTTATGAGAGCCCAGGTTGCTCTGATAGTGGCCTTCAACTCTTCTGCGTTTTTGGGTCTGGCATTCTGCATCTTCCTTTTCACAATACCCCACAGATTTTCTATGGGGCTAAGGTCAGGGGAGTTGGCGGGCCAATTTAGAACAGAAATACCATGGTCCGTAAACCAGGCACGGGTAGATTTTGCGCTGTGTGCAGGCGCCAAGTCCTGTTGGAACTTGAAATCTCCATCTCCATAGAGCAGGTCAGCAGCAGGAAGCATGAAGTGCTCTAAAACTTGCTGGTAGACGGCTGCGTTGACCTTGGATCTCAGGAAACAGAGTGGACCGACACCAGCAGATGACATGGCACCCCAAACCATCACTGATGGTGGAAACTTTACACTAGACTTCAGGCAACGTGGATCCTGTGCCTCTCCTGTCTTCCTCCAGACTCTGGGACCTCGATTTCCAAAGGAAATGCAAAATTTGCATGGTTGGGTGATGGTTTGGGGTGCCATGTCATCTGGGGGGGGGGGGGGGGGGCGTGGTTAAGAGGGGAGGAGTATATTTACAGCTAGAATTCACCAAGTCAAGTATTTCATATATATATATATATATATATATATATATATATATATATATATATATATATATATATATATATATATATATAAGAAATACTTGACTTTCAGTGAATTCTAGCTATATATATATATATATATATATATTTATTTTATTATATATATATATATATATATATATAATAAAATAAATATATATATATATATATATATATATATATATATATATATATAGCTAGAATTCACTGAAAGTCAAGTATTTCTTATATATATATAAGTATATGTGTAAATAAATGAACACTGAAATTCAAGTATTTCTCTTATTTTTATATATATATATATATATATATATATATATATATATATATATATAATAAAATAAATATATATATATATATATATATATATATATATATAGCTAGAATTCACTGAAAGTCAAGTATTTCTTATATATATATAAGTATATGTGTAAATAAATGTACACTGAAATTCAAGTATTTCTCTTATTTTTATATATATATATATATATATATATATATATATATTTATTTATTTTATTATATATATATATATATATATATATATATATATATATATATATATATATATATAATAAAATAAATATATATATATATATATATATATAAAAATAAGAGAAATACTTGAATTTCAGTGTTCATTTATTTACACATATACACACACATCTACTCATTGTTGAGTTAAGGGTCCATCCTTGTTCTATTCTCTGTCACTATTTTTCTAACCATGCTGAACACCCTCTCTGATGATGCATTCTGCTTCGTCTCCTTGTTGTGTGTAGATGGCAGTATTGTCCTGTTTAAGAGTGTCACAACATTGCTGTTTACGGCAGACGAACTGCTTTAAGGTAGACGAAAACGTGACTGCTGTTGTTGTGTGTTGTTGCCGCTTTGGGAGGACGTTAATGAACCTGCCTAACAATAAACCCATATAAGAAACCAAGAACTCGCCCTCCATCATTCTACAGTTATAATGTGATTGGGCAGGCACGCTGTTTATATTGTGGGAAAGCGGACGTGAAAACAGGGTGTCGACACGTCACTCAGGTCCGCATGGAGCTGGAGGCCCCCTCCAGCTCAGCCTGAATTTCGAGAGATCTTCGTGAGAAAATTTGTCCCGGGAGGTTTTCGGGAGAGGCGCTGAATTTTGGGAGTCTCCCGGAAAATCCGGGAGGGTTGGCAAGTATGCCATAGGGCACACTGGGCGCACTGCCGATGAATGCTCTATTTTTGATCTTTTTTCATATATTAGGCGCACCGGATTATAGGGCGCATTAAAGGAGTCATACTGTATTTTATTTTAATTTTTTTTAAATTGAAAACACTTCCTTTTAACCTACATAACATGTAATGGTGGTTCTTTGGTCAAAATGTTGCATAGATTATGTTTTACAGATCATCTTCAAGCCGCTTTCTGACAGTCGCTTCCGGTTGCGCCGTTTTGCGGGTGGTCGTATTTACGTGGGTCACCTTCGGCAGCGTCTTCTCCCCATCATCTTTGTTGTAGCGGTGTAGCGTGCAAGGACGGGAGTGGAAGAAGTGTCAAAAGATGCAGCTTACTGTTTTAATGACATTGAGACTTTACTTTAATTAATAATGGAGCAGCATCTCCTCATCCGGAAACAACAACACTGGAAATGTGTCCCGTTCAAAAATCTTCCGACCTTAACTCTCTAATAACTAAAGTTCCTTGGGTGAATAATGTAAAGTCACTAGACCGGTATGTTTTAGCGCTTTCATGGTGAGTTTACTGACAGATATAAGTAAGAACTTTACACTACTTTATGTTAGAAATGGCAACAGCGGAGGATGAATGTCCCATAACAAGAAGATAGAGAAAAAGAAGAAGCTTATCGACTACAGTGTCGTCACGAACTACAAAGGTAGACGCGTGCAATTTTTCAGGATTTATGCAGATCCCAAATACAGATCAGCAGGTACCACAACGTAAAAAAAGTTGCTTTCGCATAATATTGCGAAACAAAACGCCAGATAATATGTCTTACCTTATACACACACCATAATAATACTCGTATGTTGAAGCACGTCAAGCGGTGCGGCTTCATAGCTTACCAAAGTCATACTAAAACATTTTGATAGATTTTTGAGCGCTGTGTGTAATGTTATATATTTTCAATGTAACATATAACATGTTGGTGTTGTTTACTTGAGTCATATTGCCATCGTAATGCAGCCTACACTTATCTCTTATGTTCGACTGTCATCTACTGGTCACACTTATCATTACACCATGTACCAAATAAAATTGATTCGAGGTGGGTAAGCTCAACCAAACTTATTCCTACATTAGGCGCACCGGGTTATTAGGTACACCAGTGTTTTTCAACCTTTTTTGAGCCAAGGCACATTTTTTGCGTTGAAAAAATCCGGAGGCACACCACCAGCAGAAATCGTTAAAAAACGAAACTCAGTTGACAGTAAAAAGTCGTTGTCGCAATTGTTGGATATGAGTTCAAACCATAACCATAACCAACCATGCATCACTATAGCACTTGTCTCAAAGTAGGTCTACTGTCACGACCTGTCACATCCCGCTGTGACTGATTTTGAGTTTTTCGGTGTTTTCCTGTGTGTAGTGTTTTAGTTCTTGTCTTGCGCTCCTATTTTGGTGTTGATTGTCATGTCATGTACGGATGTACTTTGTGGACGCCGTCTGCTCCACACGCTGTAAGTCTTTGCTGTCGTCCAGCATTCTGTTTTTCTTTACTTTGTAGCCAGTTCAGTTTTAGTTTCGCTTTGCATAGCTTTCCCTAAGCTTCAATGCCTTTTCTTAGGGGCACTCACCTTTTGTTTATTTTTGGTTTAAGCGTTAGACACCTTTTTACCTGCACACTGCTTCCCGCTGTTTCCGACATCTACAAAGCAATTAGCTACCTGCTGCCATCTACTGATATGGAAGAGTATTACACGGTTACTCTGCCGAGCTCTAGACAGCACAGACACTCAACAACAACACATCATTTGCAGACTATAATTACTGGTTTGCAAAGAATATTTTTAACCCAAATAGGTGAAATTAGATAATCTTCCACGGCACACCAGACTCTGTCTCATGGCACAGTAGTGTGCCGCGGCACAGTGGTTGAAAAACACTGAGGTACACTGTCGAGTGTTGAGGAAAAAAAAGATTATAAGTTAGAATCAGAATCAGAATCAGCTTTATTGTCATTACGCAAGGTAACGAGATTGAGGCCATTCCATACAGTGCGATGTGTGCATGCTAGAAAAACAATGTGCAAATATATAAAAATATAAAAAATGTGGAAGTGCAATGAATATGGTGTGAAATGAATATATACATGAAAAAACAAACAAAAAAAAACAGGGTGGTTGGTGGAATGGGTTATTGCACCGAAGAGAAGGCAGTTATGAGGGACAATGGGGCAGTCCGTTCAGGATGGTTATGGCCCTGGGGAAGAAGCTGTTCTTTAGCCTGTTTGTTTTGGTTTTAATGCACCTGTAGCGCTTCCCAGAGGGCAGCAGGTGGAACAGGTCAGAGCCAGGGTGGGTGCTGTCCTTGATGATGGCACTGGCTCTGTTGAGGCAGCGGGAGGTGTAGATGTCCGTCAGAGAGGGGAGAGGGCGGCCGATGATCTTCTGAGCCGTCTTGACCACTCTTTGCAGCCTCTCCCTGTCTGCTGCAGTGCAGCTGCCGTACCATACCGTAATACAGTAGGTCAGCAGGCTCTCGATGGACGAGCGGTAGAAGGTCAGCAGCAGGTCAGGCTTCAGGTTGTACTTCCCGAGGACTCTAAGGAAGTGTAGCCGCTGCTGAGCCTTCTTGATGATTGATGTGGTGTTGACTGTCCAGGACTGTCTTATAATCCAGAAAATACGGTACTTTGTTATTTTTATCTGTGAAAAGTGCTTTACAGATAAAATGTACCTACTTACTTACTTAGTACATGCAAACCTTAAGTAAATCAGGCCCCAAATGTTGTCAGTGTTTTTTGGAACATGACTCACATACATCCCCTGGAAGGTGAAGAGATTCCTTATTGTGTCATACAATTCAAAAAATAAATAATGAAAAAAAAAAACTTTTCAAATTATTTTACTTGTGGCGCCCACCACAAGAAATACATGAATGTGTGGGAAACAATCCTGTTTTGTGGTCTCTCTTTAAAAACATATCTTGTTAGAGTCCGATACATCTAATTGATGTACTAATATAATTTGATACAATTAAATGTTTTATTTTGTTATTGAATCGTCATTTGATCCGTTGTTATAATTGAAATTTAATCACACTGCCTATTGAAGTTGTCATTTAAGTATATTGTTAAGAAATTAATGATTGTTGTAATAGAATCCCTGTAATTGCCCTTGCTCGAAAATAGCTTGCAATACACAGGAAGTGAAGAAAGTATCAGTAATTGCTAAGGCATGGAGAATGGTGAAGTAAGATCTGCTTCTTCCTGCTTCTTTTTGGACATGTTACAAATGTAACCATAGAGATATATATTTTTTTTAGTTTAACTTTGGAGCAATGATGATGTAGAAGTACACGCTGTAATGTAGTCGTGAGCAATATTTTAGAAATGCTAGAAAATGTATTCACATTCAATTGAGAAAATTCTTGGTATCTTGTCATTTTAATTACAATAATGTAGCTTTATGACCTGCAACACTTAAATTAGTCAGTCTTTGTTTGAGTCCCAATTGATGTTACCATGCCAACACATTAAATGAATAGCGGAGTGAATGTGGTGCACGTCTTTAAACTGTGGAGGCAAACAGCTGTGCTCTTCATCTATTAAACGCACAGCCTCTTGTAACATTTCTGTCTCCAGGATGGAGAATGTCAAAATGCCACTTCAGGCTTGTTAATGTAAAAAGAAAGTTCAAAATAAATATAAGCATGCAGACAAGGACAAAGCACCATTGGGGCTGAGAAAAGTCTGAACAGCCGGATGTGCTTTGACTTCTTCAAAATTGTACTTAAATACTATGATAAAAAAAAGTTGTCACAAGATCGCTTGATCAAACAATCTTGCTTTAGCAGAGCACAAAGGCATTGAATTAAAAATGTTTAAAAGGAAGATGCCTCAATGTTTGTAATTCATGATAATAATAATAACACATCAAATTTATACAGCGTGTTTTAAGTACTCAAAGAAAAACAACAGGAGACTACCGGTAATTAAGATACAAAAAACAGCTGAGATCGAAAAGAAACAACATACCGGTACATACATACATCTAAAACAGTTGGAGAAAAAGTCTAAAACAGCAAGAAGCAGGGAGGGGCATTTTTTTGTATTGTTTTGTTTGTTTAATAGGAACATAGAGTGGATCAACATAATGATTCCTAATTGTGTTGCATGATTGCACGACCACTTGTTGCTAAACAGAGTTCATGAGACTCACTCACATCCATGCTGTACATCTAACATAAGCCACCAATGCATTTGCGTGACCATATTTGAAGGAAAACTGCATTTTTGAGGAATATTGCCCATCATCTACGATCCTTAGATAAGAACACTTTCCATTTTCTGTGCGTTTTAAACAGTAAAAAACTGCCAGTACAAGACGGTGCAATGTAGGTAATGGAATTCATCTGTTGCGCCTTTAAAGTACTCCACCAAAAAACACCAACAATGTTCCATGTACATGCTTTGACCTTCATCTCCAAGCTAAAGGGACTTTGTTATTGTAAGAGCTAACACAGAGGAACTACTTTTCTGGCATCGTGACACATCTACAATGATTCGAAATAATTCTTAGCGTTTTGCTGTATTTTTGAATCACGCTACATGATAACGCTCCAAGGATCCCACAAAGTGTGCGATTTGGTATAGCAAAGACAGAAAGTACTCTCTTCTCTTATTTTGTTGACAGAGGTAGCGTTTGCTGTGTTCTGTGAAAACAATGCGGCCAGGAAATAAGTTACGGTTATACTTCAAATGAGCAAAAATACTGTAAATATTACACGTTGTCATAAATGTGCCTGTTACTACATTACATACATTCTTACCGCATGTGAAGTGAATTATATTTATATAGCGCTTTTCTCTAGTGACTCAAAGCACTTTACATGGTGAAACCCAATATCTAAGTTACCTTTTAAGCCAGGGTGGGTGGCACTGGGAGCAGGCGGGTGAAGTGTCTTGCCCAAGGACACAACGGCTGTGACTAGGATGTCAGAAGCGGGGATCGAACCCGGAACCCTCAATTTGCTGGCACGGCCGCGTTAACAACTGAGCCACACCATGTACTGTATATAAAAAGTATTGTATTCTCATTGTTTGCATTGTTATCCGCCACCGACTCGCAGTTTTTCACTAATTAGAATGCAGAGAAAAGATATAAAGATGCGTGTTCTTGCATAAGGATTGTGGATAATGGGCTAAATTCCCCCCAAAATGCAGTTTTTCTTTGGCCTTAGGTGAAAGTTGTTTATTGACTCAACTGCAGAGCGTTAGAAGCATCTACTTTGGGGGGAATTTATTAGGCGTGGCGTTTATTTGTACAATTGTGTTTTTTACGTTATTACTTTTAAAGGCCTACTGAAATGCGATTTTCTTATTTAAACGAGGATAGCAGGTCCATTCTATGTGTCATACTTGATCATTTCGCGATATTGCCATATTTTTGCTGAAAGGATTTAGTAGAGAACATCGACAATAAAGTTTGCAACTTTTGGTCGCTGATAAAAAAGACTTGCCTGTACCGGAAGTAGCAGACGAGTAGCGTTACATCACAGGTTGTGGAGCTCCTCACATCTGCACATTGTTTACAATCATGGCCACCAGCAGCGAGAGCGATTCGGACCGAGAAAGCGACGATTTCCCCATTAATTTGAGCCAGGATGAATGATTCGTGGATGAGAAAAGTGAGAGTGAAGGACTAGAGGGCAGTTGGAGCGATTCAGATAGGGAAGATGCTGTGAGAGGCGGGTGGCACCTGATATTCAGCTGGGAATGACTAAAACAGTAAATAAACACAAGACATATATATACTCTATTAGCCACAACACAACCAGGCTTATATTTAATATGCCACAAACTAATCCCGCATAACAAACACCTCCCCCCTCCCGTCCATATAACCCGCCAATACAACTCAAACACCTGCACAACACACTCAATCCCACAGCCCAAAGTACCGTTCACCTCCCCAAAGTTCATACAGCACATATATTTCCCCAAAGTCCCCAAAGTTACGTACGTGACATGCACATAGCGGCACGCACGTACGGGCAAGCGATCAAATGTTTGGAAGCCGCAGCTGCATGCGTACTCACGGTACCGCGTCTGCGCATCCAACTCAAAGTCCTCCTGGTAAGAGTCTCTGTTGTCCCAGTTCTCCACAGGCCAATGGTAAAGCTTGACTGTCATCTTTCGGGAATGTAAACAATGAAACACCGGCTGTGTTATCCGGCACAACAGTCAGGGGGTGCATTCTACGGCACAACACCTGTCGCAATACACCGCTTCCCACCTACAGCTTTCTTCTTTGCTGTCGTCATTGTTCATTGAACAAATTGCAAAAGATTCACCAACACAGATGTCCAGAATACCGTGGAATTTTGCGATGAAAACAGACGACTTAATAGCTGGCCACCATGCTGTCCCAAAATGTCCTCTACAATCCGTGATGTCACGCGCAGACGTCATCATACCGAGACGTTTTCAGCAGGATATTTCGCACAAAATTTAAAATTGCACTTTAGTAAGCTAACCCGGCCGTATTGGCATGTGTTGCAATGTTAAGATTTCATCATTGATGTATTAACTATCAGACCGCGTGGTCGGTAGTAGTGGGTTTCAGTAGGCCTTTAAGTAATGACTCAAATATATTTGTATTTTTTACATAAATAAATTAAGATCATTTTTCAACAATAATATTTCATTGCGGCTTGCCTCATCCTTTTCTCCCTTCTGCTCTTCTTCCTTACTGTAAATCCTCGTCTGTTCTCGTCAGGATTGGAGAGCAATCTTATTTATTCTCCCCCTGCATTTCTGGCCATTCATCCAGCATCAACTGAGCTGCTGATGTTGTGCAATGGAGGTTGCAGGGAGCGAGTAAATAAACAAAAGCTGGGGCCAGGAATCTTGAGAATATTTTGTCTTTGCATGAATGATGCTCATTCATCACCACCCTCTATTTCTTTTGTGTATGGGAGAAGTTGTATCTTTAATTCAAATGGGGAATCAGGTGAGAGTGGCGGGGGGATTGTAGAAGGAATTATTGAATGTCACCTCCAGTTTGATGCTATCAGAAGCTGAGATGTCACCTTTGTTTGGGGGGGCGGACTTGGACTTACAGGCTAGTGCTGGACAAATGAATGCTCTGTCCTTTACCTTTTAAAAAAAATCCTATACAGTGGAAACCCGATTTACAAACTTAATTGGTTCTTGAACGGGATTGGTTTGTAAACAGAAAAATTTGTATATTGAAGCAAAGTTCTCCATAAGAAACAATGAAAACAAATACTGTAGTAGGTACCAGCCTTGACAAAAGTCCATATTTTAGTAAACGTTAGTACACTTTGAACACAATATAAAGCGCTATACTGTATAGTACTGTATATCAAACAAACATAACAAGGGGTTGATGGATCCACTATCTAACAACCTAAATAACTGCTACCATATCAAGCCTCGCAGATCCTGAGGTCCTCTGGCACCTGCTTTTTATCTTTACCAAATACCAGAACAAAGACCCACTGTGAGGCAGCATTTAAACTCCATGGCCCCCACCTGTGGAACAGCCTGCCGGAGAGCCTCAGGATTGCAGATCCTGAAAAAAAATGTAAAGGCACCCCTTTTAATCAGGCTTTTTATTGATCAATTTAAACTATTTTTAGGTTCTTAATTTTTATTATTCTCCTTTTAATTTCTTTTCTCACTATGTTATGTTTTTTATTTATTTATTTACATTTTCTTTTTACATATATTTAAAAAATATATTTTCTCTTATTTTTAGATTATTATTTATGACACCAATATTTTTTAGATTTATGTGCATGCGTGCTTGTATATGTTTTTTGTTTTTTTTGGTGTAAAGCACTTTGTGTTACAACTTGCCTATGCATGAAAAGTACTATAAAGATTAATTGATTTTCTATTAAATAACAAAATCAAAACAACAACTAGCTGAACTGTCCTCATGCAGCCACTCTGCTGACACGCACACACACTGTCACTAGCCGTGCTGTGCACTCAGTTTGGAAATCACAAAACTCCTAAAGGTTGCGACAATGATTCAAAATTAAAAAAAAAACAAATCCACTTCATCTTTTCGATTAATCTTTTTGAGGTCCAGCGTAAGGGAGGGGTAGGTATAGTGAAGAGGAAGAGTCGACAACACTGTGAATACTTTCTGAATGTTTCAAACCATGCACACATCACTTGTCTATTGCTTTCTTTTGACTCATATTGAGCTAGCAAAACTAAAAAAGTATTGTAAAAATGCTAAAAAAATAACGCATTAAAAGCCCACAAAGTAGAACTGCTCAGCTGACATCCAATGACTGCGCTGCAAGGCACACAATGGCTGGACGCAACCATTGCAAACTAAGGTTTGTACATAAAAGTATATTTTTATTCGGCTTGTGGTACATACAGGAAAATATTTATTTTCTTATTTTTTTTTTTTCTGTAATTATTTTTTACAATGAGTATTCTTAAATCGAGGTTCCACTGTATATTGACTCAGCTTGAAGGTGTGAAAACACACTCCGTTATGTTCTCTACCAATTACCAATTAGCTGGTAGAACATAACGCTTGTTATTTTCCGTGTTTTCCTGTCTGCAGATGAAATTAGCGTCTCCAAGTGTGTGTGTGTGAGTGTGTGTGTGTGTGTGTGTGTGTAGGAATGTGAGATCACCCTGTCATCTCATGGTACAGTAATAAAAACAGTTAGAAATGGCTGCAATCTGTCAACCTGGAGGCGGTAACCAAGGCGTGGAGTCACCAGGACCCAAGTGGACCATTTAATTTAAAGTCTTTAAACGGCCGCATCACGGCTACAAAACCCAGACAGTCAACGTCTGATGTTGTAAGCTCAAATAATAAAACTGCATTCTTTTGGTTTTGCAATCTTTTGGTGCTTCAGAGAGCTTTGCTTCTGGCCATTGGTGATACAGCTTGTCATGCTCGGCGTCATGCTCGGAGATCCCCAGACTTTGTGCTGAGGGACTATTAAGACGGTGTGTAACGCCGCGACATCCTCCAGTGCTCGCACACTTAATTGTGTTAATGTTTGACTTCACATCATCTTTCGGGCCTGTCGTTTTTTGCACATTACGAAACCCCGTTTTCAATTATGAAATGCCTTGGCACCATACAAGCCTCAAATCCATAGGATGCAGCTGACCCACCGTGCACGCGTGTGTGTGCGTGTGTGTGTGTGTGTGTGTGTGTGTGTGTGTGTGTGTGTGTGTGTGCGTGTGTGTAGTCACTCTCACTTATTTTGCACGTTAAAATGAAAGTGACAAAATTACTTTGTTTAGCTAAACACAGATTGAGGATGAGGTAGCGTGTCTTTACGCCACATTTTAATCAGTAACTCACTTCACCGCGGGGCTCTCTTTGTGTGTGCGTGTGAGCGAGAGACACGCCAATTGTGTATTTGCACAAGCAGCTCAGGCTGTCAACGGCCAGTCAGTTGAAAAATTGAACATCCTCTTCACGGGCTCATTTTTAAACATGTCTGCAATAGTTTTTGGTTACAGTCACTGATCACACCTCATCATCAGTTATTGTGAATATAAGAAAAATAACTTTGTTAGTGTGTCGGCACACACGCACGCACGCACGCACACACACACACACACACACACACACACACACACACACACACACACACACACACACACACACACACACACAGTCACGCACAAGGCAGCTGAGCATGAGTCAACATTAGGGTACTAAGAAAAATAAAAAGCACATTATGTGCTGAACAGGGCCCACTCAACCAGATCAGTGTGTGTGTGTGTGTGTGTGTGTGTGTGTGTGCACACTCATGTCAATCATCTTGTTTCCACTGCAAGAATTGCATTCTAACTAATAAATAAATGCGAGCAAAAGTCAGCTTACAATGGAGCTTAAGGGTTGTTCTATTTTGCCTAAAAAGCGCTCTAAAAAACATCCAAACACTTCCATCAAGGTTTTATATACACATTGTAAGTAGGGCTGGGCGATATGGCCTTTTTTTAATATCTCAATATTTTCAGGCCATGTCACGATACACGATATATATCTCGATATTTTGCCTTAGCCTTGGATGAACACTTGATGCATATAATCACAGCAGTATGATGATTCTATGTGTCCATATTAAAACATTCTTGTTCATACTGCATTAATATATGCTCATTTGAAACTTTCATGCAGAGAGAGAAATCACAACTAAGTCAATTTACCGGTACCAAAATTGTATTTATTAAACAGTTATTAAGCAGTGGCACAAACATTCATGTCATTTCCAAACAGAAAGTGCAAGATTGCCAGAGACATTTTAAAACCAGCTATGAGTGCACTTTTGTGCATGATGTCACTAAGATGACATATCAAAACAACACTAAATTAAAGTGCACTTTTTGTACAGAACGCCACTACAATCGTTTAAAACAAATAAAGTGCACTTTTGTGCAAGATATTTCAATAACTGTCAAATAAATGGTCATATTGTACATGGTCATTGGTATGTATTGTATATATGTTATAGACATAATATAATATATCTGTATATGTATTATTCTGTACACATATTATGTATATATTCGTATATACAGGTAAAAGCCAGTAAATTAGAATATTTTGAAAAACTTGATTTATTTCAGTAATTGCATTCAAAAGGTGTAACTTGTACATTATATTTATTCATTGCACACAGACTGATGCATTCAAATGTTTATTTCATTTAATTTTGATGATTTGAAGTGGCAACAAATGAAAATCCAAAATTCCGTGTGTCACAAAATTAGAATATTACTTAAGGCTAATACAAAAAAGGGATTTTTAGAAATGTTGGCCAACTGAAAAGTATGAAAATGAAAAATATGAGCATGTACAATACTCAATACTTGGTTGGAGCTCCTTTTGCCTCAATTACTGCGTTAATGCGGCGTGGCATGGAGTCGATGAGTTTCTGGCACTGCTCAGGTGTTATGAGAGCCCAGGTTGCTCTGATAGTGGCCTTCAACTCTTCTGCGTTTTTGGGTCTGGCATTCTGCATCTTCCTTTTCACAATACCCCACAGATTTTCTATGGGGCTAAGGTCAGGGGAGTTGGCGGGCCAATTTAGAACAGAAATACCATGGTCCGTAAACCAGGCACGGGTAGATTTTGCGCTGTGTGCAGGCGCCAAGTTCTGTTGGAACTTGAAATCTCCATCTCCATAGAGCAGGTCAGCAGCAGGAAGCATGAAGTGCTCTAAAACTTGCTGGTAGACGGCTGCGTTGACCCTGGATCTCAGGAAACAGAGTGGACCGACACCAGCAGATGACATGGCACCCCAAACCATCACCCAACCATGCAAATTTTGCATTTCCTTTGGAAATCGAGGTCCCAGAGTCTGGAGGAAGACAGGAGAGGCACAGGATCCACGTTGCCTGAAGTCTAGTGTAAAGTTTCCACCATCAGTGATGGTTTGGGGTGCCATGTCATCTGCTGGTGTCGGTCCACTCTGTTTCCTGAGATCCAGGGTCAACGCAGCCGTCTACCAGCAAGTTTTAGAGCACTTCATGCTTCCTGCTGCTGACCTGCTCTATGGAGATGGAGATTTCAAGTTCCAACAGGACTTGGCGCCTGCACACAGCGCAAAATCTACCCGTGCCTGGTTTACGGACCATGGTATTTCTGTTCTAAATTGGCCCGCCAACTCCCCTGACCTTAGCCCCATAGAAAATCTGTGGGGTATTGTGAAAAGGAAGATGCAGAATGCCAGACCCAAAAACGCAGAAGAGTTGAAGGCCACTATCAGAGCAACCTGGGCTCTCATAACACCTGAGCAGTGCCAGAAACTCATCGACTCCATGCCACGCCGCATTAACGCAGTAATTGAGGCAAAAGGAGCTCCAACCAAGTATTGAGTATTATACATGCTCATATTTTTCATTTTCATACTTTTCAGTTGGCCAACATTTCTAAAAATCCCTTTTTTGTATTAGCCTTAAGTAATATTCTAATTTTGTGACACACGGAATTTTGGATTTTCATTTGTTGCCACTTCAAATCATCAAAATTAAATGAAATAAACATTTGAATGCATCAGTCTGTGTGCAATGAATAAATATAATGTACAAGTTACACCTTGTGAATGCAATTACTGAAATAAATCAAGTTTTTCAAAATATTCTAATTTACTGGCTTTTACCTGTATGTTAGATTTTTTTTTTATCGCTATATTAGTCTATTTACACCTGCATTGTCCTTTCCATCCTTACACTTTCCATCATTGTAACTGAGCTACTGTGTTGAACAATTTCCCTTGTGGATCATTAAAGTTTGTCTAAGTCTAAGTCTAAAATGAGCTGAATAAAAGGAAATGAAATAGTGTACGTCCTTCGCTATGTGGTAGGTTCCTGCGGACGTTATCTCCTTATGTCATGGACTATTTTTTTCATACGGTCTTCATGTGGAAATGGTTGCCTCTGCATTTTGTTGGTGTGGCACCGAACGGAGATGTTGACATGCAGAGTTTCAAGCACTCCTCATTCTCTAGCAGGTGACTTTTCAAATGATGCTACAAATTAGCAGTAATGCTACTTTTTGTAGCAAGGCTTTTGCCCCACACTTGAGAAATTACGGTTGTCTGTTCGACATATTCCCACTTGAAGCCAAACCACCGCCAGACGATGGACCCTCTGCTGTTTTTCTTGGAAATTAATTCTTCCTTCATTTGTTACCAGATTTGCACCTTCTTTCTCTCGTATTACCACTCGCACCACAGCTAACGTTACCCATGCCGCTACCTCTCTGCTCCGCGAGGGCGTATACGTACAGTATGTGACGTATGTAAGAAGGTGCGCTTGTTTTATGTCTCTGTGAGAAGGAGAGACAACAAAGAGTGAGAAGAGCCTGTAGTGTAATGCCCGCAGCTAAAAGCAACTGCATGAGAACGTATACTCGAATATCACGATATACCGTATTTCCTTGAATTAGCGCCGGGGCGGTAATTAATTTAAAACCTCTTCTCACTCCGGCGCTTACCAAAGGCATGCTGTAAATGAAAGCATGCGCTAATTGTTTTAAAACCTCTTCTCACTCCGGCGCTTACCATGCGGTAAATTTAGGCCTGCACTTATAAATTTGAGTGTGATGTAAGGATACCATCATGAAAAGCACATTTAATAAAAAAAATTGATTATGGTCTTACCTTTACTTATAAATGAAGTCCATGTGCAGCTCCTTCTGAACAAAAGCATTGATAACTTGTTTATAGAAGTCTTCCTTATCTTTCTTCAGTTTTAAAAGTCTCTCTGTCTCGATGGAGATCTTCCTTTGATTATTACCTCCTGCTTCGATTGAAAGTCCAGTTTAGAAAACTGTTTTATTTTAGATATGTAATCCTCCATGTTGAAAGTGCAAGCGAGAGGAAAAAATAAACGATCGCTGCTAACTGTTGCTGCTTGTTGTCACTTCTTCTGCAGCAGAGTAGTCGCAAGAAGGATCACTAGCGCCCTCTACCACCAGGAGGCAGGAGTCATTTAATGACTCATATTTGACACACGCAGCTACGGTATATTAATAAAACATAGCTGCTTACTGTTCTTTTTAGCATATTCAATAGCTTGGACCTTAACTACTACTGAACAGCTCTTTATCTTCTTCCCTTTATGCGATTTTAAATTATTGAAATCAGCCTCCTCCATTTTGAAAATGATGACAGGTGAAGTGTCACTCGTGACGTGACGAGTTTGACCCGGCGGAAATTCTAGGCATATGCTAATTATTTTGCGAAACGAGTTTGACCCGGCGGTAATTCTAGACATGCGCTAATAAAAATAATATTTTGCGAAATGAGTTTGACCCGGCGGTAATTCAAGGCAGGCGCATACTATATACCCGGCGGCAATTCAAGGTAATACGGTAGTCATTTTCTATATCGCACAGAGACAAACCCGCGATATATCGAGTATATCGATATATCGCCCAGCCCTCATTGTAAGCATGTAATGTACTAACAGGCACAACTATAATAACATATTTACGTATTTTGATCATTTTAAGTATACAGCGGCGCATTAATTTCATAGATACATCACAACAATTCTGACTAAAACTCATGCAGACTTCATGTGAGACAAAAACATAATAAAACATCACACACTGTACAATGTCTGCTCTCACCGGCTGTTAGGATTTTGATGTATTCCTGTTTAGATTAAGAATGACTCACAATCTTCGCGAAGGGTTAAAAAATAGTGTGGGTGCGAACCAGCGTCTTTCTAGCCATCTCGGGGTCTCAGTTGGCTGTCCAAGTGTACCAAACTCTCAGTTTATGTCCACATCATTTTACTATCCAGGTGTGAGGCATGATTTATCATCTAGAATTAACTTTCACGAGCACCGAAGCGAGAAAGCAGCTCACCAACTCATGATGTCAATACAGCATAGGGAAGTCACCTTTCTATGATCAATTCGTCGCTAAATGCAAGTCATTAACGTTAGCGCTTATTATAACAATATCGCTAATACTTGGTCAATCAATATAGTGTTTAGAGTGCATACCAAAGACTATATAAACATTACCTCCCTGCTTGACACTCAGCATCAAGGGTTGGAATTGGGGGTTAAATCACCAAAAATGATTCCTGAACGTGGCCACCGCTGCTGCTCACTGCTCTCCTCACCTCCCAGGGGGTGATCAAGGGTGATGGGTCAAATGCAGAGAATAATTTTGCCACACCTAGTGTGTGTGTGACAATCATAGGTACTTTAAAGGCCTACTGATATGCGATTTTCTTATTCAGACGGGGATAGCAGGTCCATTCTATGTGTCATACTTGATCATTTCGCGATATTGCCATATTTTTGCTGAAAGGATTTAGTAGAGAACATCGACGATAAAGTTCGCAACTTTTGGTCGCTGATAAAAAAGCCTTGCCTGTACCGGAAGTAGCAGACAAGTAGCGTGACGTCACAGGTTGTGGAGCTCCTCACATCTGCACATTGTTTACAATCATGGCCACCAGCAGCGAGAGCGATTCGGACAGAGAAAGCGATGATTTCCCCATTAATTTGAGCAAGGATGAAAGATTTGTGGATGAGGAAAGTGAGAGTGAAGGACTAGAGGGCAGTGGGAGCGATTCAGATAGGGAAGATGCTGTGAGAGGCAGGTGGGACCTGATATTCAGCTGGGAATGACTAAAACAGTAAATAAACACAGGACATATATATACTCTATTAGCCACAACACAACCAGACTTATATTTAATATGCCACAAATTAATCCCGCATAACAAACACCTCCCCCCTCCCGTCCATATAACCCGCCAATACAACTCAAACACCTGCACAACACACTCAATCCCACAGCCCAAAGTACCGTTCACCTCCCCAAAGTTCATACAGCACATATATTTCCCCAAAGTCCCCAAAGTTACGTACGTGACATGCACATAGCGGCACACACGTACGGGCAAGCGATCAAATGTTTGGAAGCCGCAGCTGCATGCGTACTCACGGTACCGTGTCTGCGTATCCAACTCAAAGTCCTCCTGGTAAGAGTCTCTGTTGTCCCAGTTCTCCACAGGCCAATGGTAAAGCTTGACTGTCATCTTCCGGGAATGTAAACAATGAAACACCGGCTGTGTTATCCGGCACACCAGTCAAAGGGTGCATTCTACGGCGGGGGTGCGTTATCCAGCACAACACCTGCCGCAATACACCGCTTCCCACCTACAGCTTTCTTCGTTGCTGTCTCCATTGTTCATTGAACAAATTGCAAAAGATTCACCAACACAGATGTCCAGAATACTGTGGAATTTTGCGATGAAAACAGACGACTTAATAGCTGGCCACCATGCTGTCCCAAAAAGTCCGCTACAATCCGTGACGTCACGCGCAGACGTCATCATACCGAGACGTTTTCAGCAGGATATTTCGCGCGAAATTTAAAATTGCACTTTAGTAAGCTAACCCGGCCGTATTGGCATGTGTTGCAATGTTAAGATTTCATCATTGATATATAAACTATCAGACTGCGTGGTCGGTAGTAGTGGGTTTCAGTAGGCCTTTAACTTTTTAACTTAATACAGTCCACAAAATGTAAATTGAGTATTTTTGGTGCTTTTAAAGTTAAAGTTAAAATACCACTGCAGTCACACACACACTAGATGTGGTGAAATTACCCTCTGCATTTAAACCTACCCCTTGCTCCACCTCCTGGGAGGTGAGGGGAGCAGTGAGCAGCAGCGGTGGCCGCGCTCGGGAATCAATTAACCCCCAATTCCA